>NW_023624230.1:1745-3912 GCF_014905685.2 Nematolebias whitei | reverse complement strand
AAGTGGCGTCCATCGATGTCGGGCTGACAGTGACGCATGCTCACACGTGGGGGTGGGTGGGGTGGGGGGTTAAAAAACAAGTGATGGGGGAAAGGAGGATCTGCTGGAGTCACTTCAGACTATGTGGAGCAAAATCTAAAATGTCAGATGTGACCGAGTTCATCTAAAGCCACTCTGCTAACCGTAACCTTTGACCTTTATATTTCAGCTCAGTGCCCGACCCGGACTCATCCGTTCATTTCCTGTTTCTTATCTCAGGTCAGATTCTGGTGGCATCTGGTCCACGAGTGAAACCCAGACCTCCCTCTCCAGCACCTCCTGGGGGACCCCAAGGTGTCCACAGCCCAGAGTGGATATATAATTCCTCCAGAGGGTTCCAGGTCTGCTCGGGGTCTCCTCCTAGTAGTAGGTGCTCAAAGCACGTCTACAGAGGGAGGAGTCCAGGAGATCCTCCTAATCAAATGTCTGACCCGCCTCAGCTCACTGTTGCTGATGAGGAGGAGGAGCAGCCCTGAGCTCCTCCTGGATGATGGAGTTCCTCACCCTTTCTGTAAATCTGGTGAAGACGAGTCGCTGAAGTTCAAAGAGCGCATCAGGAGTGGACTTTGGACATGGCATGGTTGATGGTCTGAGGACTCGGAAACAGCTGATCTGTTTGGGTTTTCACCAAACTTCTCTGGCGATAACAGTGAAAAGTCTGCCAAGAGAAAATATCCAGTGAGCCACCGCCGGGATGGTAGACGAAGGACGGTACGTCTTCACAGGTCAGACCAGTTGGAGGTGATCCAAAAGGCAACAACGCCATCTCTGAACGCTCAGCAACCTTCAAGCAGAATGACCAGCAGCCCAAGACACATCTGACACATCTGCTGTGCATCAACCGAGCGCTGCTGTCACGTCAGTGTGGACCAGAACCTCTGAAGGATGGTCCAACAGCTCGCTGAACTCGTCTCCATAAATCAAAGCAGTTGTGAAGGATCAAAGGTCCAAATCTGTACCAGTAAAATGGACATAAACAAGAGTCCAATGCAGTACCACTGAGTTGGACTGAATGAATGGAAGGATGGATGGATGGACGGATGGACGGCTGGATGAATGAATGAATGGATGGACAGATGGATGGACAGATGGAGATATATGGATGGCCGGATGGATGGATGGACAGCCAGATGAATGGATGATGGATGGATGGATGGATGGATGGACAGACGGAGATGGATGGATGATGGATGGATGGATGGACAGACAGAGATGGATGGATGATGGATGGATGGATGGATGGATGAATGAATGAATGGATGGATGGATGGATGGATGGATGGATGGATGGATGGATGGATGGATGGAGAGACAGATGTATGGACGGATGGATAGACAGATGGATGGATGGACGGATGGATGGATGGATGGATGGATGGATGGATGGATGGATGGATGGAGAGACAGATGTATGGATGGATGGATAGACAGATGGATGGATGGACGGATGGATGGATGGAGAGACAGATGTATGGACGGATGGATAGACAGATGGATGGATGGATGGATGGATAGACAGATGGATGGATGGACGGATGGATGGATGGATGGAGAGACAGATGAATGAATGAAGCGACAGGTGAGTATAGAAGCACCTGGAAAAGGTGAGCTTTGTATTTTGTCTCAGCTCCTTCTTCACACAAAGGACCGGACCAATGCCCTCATTACTGCAGACGAGGAGGCCCTGATTTGTTCGTTTCAAAAATAAGATTTGAACTCATCTGCTCCCCCCACACACACACACTGCCCCCCCCCCCAACATGAAGCATTCTTATTCCTGTTGGGGACCGTTGCCTCAGACTCATCTCAGCTGCTTCACACTCCACCACAAACCGCCCGGTGAACACTGAAGGTCATGGTCTGAAGACGCCAGCAGAGTCTGACCCCCCCATTAATAATTTTATGGCAGTATGATGTGCAGGAAGGTCTGGGCGTGTGTGTGTGGGGGGGTGTTCATATAGGGAGGGGTGGTCACACAGAAACACTTTAACAGAAATGCAGAGGTTAGTCATGCCCAAACACTGATTGATGTGAGTCCCAGCAGACTTGTGTCTTTATTCCATCATCTGGGGTGGGGGGTGTGTGTGTGCGTGTGTGTGTGTGTGTGTGTGTGTGGGGGGGGGGGGGG
>NW_023624230.1:0-1645 GCF_014905685.2 Nematolebias whitei | reverse complement strand
CCGGTGATGGACGCACCGAGCGCATCACGGGCAACGCCACTTTAAATGACTTCATCTCCTTAACGTGCGCGCCGCCTCCATGAATCACCGTCCACGTTAAATCAGCGCGGAGAAAAACAGGAGGGAAGTTCAGTTTCGTCGAGGGCAGGACTCGAAAGTAATCACAGCGGCGGTAAACGGGTGTGAAGCGGCGGCTGAAGGTGCCACACAACAAACACAAACTCACACGGACGTTGATGAACAGCCGGCCTCGTCCTCGCTCTCTTGTTTTTTCTGCGCTTGTGTAAAACAATCAATAGCAAGGGCACATTAAGGTCCGGGTCGTATACTTTATTTATATTAGGCAATGACAAATCCTGAGGAACGCGCAGCCTCGTGCCAAACAAATAAATAGATTCGTTCCCACTGGGAACGCTGGACAGATTGACGGAACAACGGGAAACGACAAGCCGACAAATCCATCACCGCGACCTTTTAAAAGAAACGCGCCCACGATTTTGGCCACTTCCTTCTTATTCAGCATTTCAATTAACGTCCTCACTTCGCCCCCTCCCCCACGCAGCTCTGGCAGCTATAACTCAGGGCGGGAAAAAGACTGACGCCGAGTGTGAGGACGGCTCGTCGCAGCCGAAGCCACGTCCGAGACACGAGCAGCTCCGTCAGCTTAGGAGCAAAACAGGAGCTGAAATTAGAGCTGTTGCTAAAGTTAAATCAGCTAAACGTTTCCAAAATCAGCAAAAGAGCAGCTAAAAAAAATAGCTGTCGCTGAAGCTAAAATCAACTAAAATGGTGGCAAACAGCTGAGAGAAAAGCTAAAACTTCAAAACAACAGCTAAAAGCTAAAACAGTGGCTAAAAGTAGCAGAACAGCTGCTAAAGGCTAACAGCAACACAAAAAAGAAAAACACAGAAGCTGATTCCAAAAAGAGCAAGGGGTTTTGAAGGAACTGAAGATCTCAATGTTTTATTATGACAATTTTAAACAAACAAACAAACAAACAAACAAAGAAACAGATAAATAATGTGAAAAGCATAAAAGCTACAAACCAAACATCAGCTGTGTGTTCCTGATCGATCTGGGGGGTTCGGCTGAAACGTTTAAGAAAGCGTTCTTTGATGTTTAGCAGCGAGCTCAGAGGAGGAAGAGACGACACCTGCTCTTCCTCCTCCTCCTCATCCTCCTGCACATCTGCAGCCGTGCAGTCCAGAACCAGAGCTCGGGGTCTGGACTCACACGGGTTCTGTCCGGTCCAGGATCTCAGAGTAATGGGATTCCTCAGAGCTCAGATGGATGGAGGATGTAGTCGGCTTCATCTACTAAAAGAGGACATAAATCAGCGGCGCAGGGAGCGGGGACGAGGCGGGACGAGGCCGGGGTTATCACCGCTCTGCCTCCTCGTGAGAGCTCTGCATTAAAGCATTAGTGAAATTAATTCATCTTTCATAAGAGCTTTGAGCAGTATCTGTGATCTATGAGAACAACCAATTTCTCACTATGGAGGGGCGGCAGGAGGAGGTGGGGGAGGAGAGGAGGAGAAAACTCTGGGCCTGACAGACTACACAAATCTGCTGGTTCTACCGGAGCACATTATGTGGAGTGCTGCTCTCCAGAGCATCGTCCAGGACCATCCTGCCCCCGAGACTCC
>NW_023624229.1:0-3912 GCF_014905685.2 Nematolebias whitei | reverse complement strand
TGCTGCAGAGCCACAGGCCTCTCCGTCGTCTGCTGCAGAGCCACAGGTCTCTCCGTCGTCTGCTGCAGAGCCACAGGCCTCCATGACAGCAGCAGCAACTCCCCAGGTCTCCATGACAGCAGCAGCAACTCCCCAGGCCTCCATGACAGCAGCAGCAACTCCACAGGCCTCCATGACAGCAGCAGCAACTCCCCAGGCCTCCATGACACATGCTGCGGCTCCCCAGCACTCCATGACGCATGCTGCGGCCTCCAATGTCTCTTCGCCGCCAGATGCGGCCTTCAAGGTCTCTTCGCAGCCAGATGCGGCCTTTAAGGTCTCTTCGTCGCCAGATGCGGCCTCTAAGTCGTCATCGCCGCCAGATGCGGCCTCCAAGCCGTCATCGTCGCCAGATGCGGCCTCCAAGGTCTCTTCGCCGCCAGATGCGGCCTCCAAGGTCTCTTCACCGCCAGATGCAGCCTCCAAGGTCTCTTCGCCGCCAGATGCGGCCTCCAAGGTCTCTTCACCGCCAGATGCAGCCTCCAAGTCGTCATCGCCGCCAGATGCGGCCTCCAAATCGTCATCGCCGCCAGATGTGGCCTCCAAGTCATCATCGCCGCCAGATGCGGCCTCCAAGTCGTCATCGCCGCCTGCCGCGGCCTCTCTGGTCCTATGTATTGGACGGCCTCCCGGCCGCCCCCCTGACCTGGCCCGGCTTGATGGACGGCCTCCCGGCCGCCTGCCGGAACTCCTATGTATTGGACGGCTTCCCGGCCGCCCCCCGGAACGTGGTTCCCATGATGGACGGCCTCCCGGCCGCCCGCCAGAACAATGACTTCTAGGGATGTTCTCTTGACCGTCCAAATCCTTTGTGTTCCCTGCTTGTGTTTTGCCGAAGTTTTGTCAGGTCTTTGGTTTCTTCCTTGTGTTTCCTCGGGCCCTCCACCCTTGCAGTGCCACCCTCCACCTGCCCAAGTCCTCGGATGAGAGACGAAACGTTTCTACATTTTTTTGTTGTTTTGCTTTGTTTGTTTTTTTTTGGAATGTCCAGAGGACCAGATTTAACTTTTTTTGATATTTTCTCTAGAATTTTTGAGATGAAAGTTAGATTAGATGTAGGTCTATAGGGGGACCTCTAGGGGGCGATTATGGAGTAGGAAGCAGAATCTTTGCTCTCCCACAAACTTTTCATTTAAACACCTACTGAGCCAATTTAACCAGTGAACTTTGGTTAAATTATTAGAACTTGTCACACTTTGTGTAGCAATGCCGCCCAAAATGTCTAAAACGGGTGAAAAAGCTGAATCTGAGCCTCAGATTAGCAAAGCGGATTTGATAGCCGCGTTAGCTGACCACAAGCTAGCGCTGATCTCCGAACTTAAAAAGGACTTCAAAGAAGTGAACGAGAAGTTGGATAGACTCCAGGAGGTTGTCAGAAATCATGACGAGCGCTTGACTTCACTTGAGGACAACGCCGAGTCACTTCATGTGCGTTTGGAAGAAGTTGAGAAATGCTGCGAGGGGCTCAGGTCCGATAATAGTCAACTCAAGGCTAAGCTAACTGAGCTGGAGGGGAGAAGCAGGAGGAGTAACGTTCGTCTTATTGGCCTGCCCGAGGACATCGAAGGACCACAACCAAGCAAGTTCTTTTCCCAGTTACTGTGGAATGTTTTCGGACATGATATCTTCCCCTCGGCGCCGGAGCTGGACCGGGCCCATCGCAGCCTGATACCCAAACCGGGCCCTAAAGGCAGGCCTCGGCCTGTCATAATTTGCTTCCACCGATATCAACACAAGGAGCTGGCGATTCGTGAAGCCCGGAAAAGAAGGAACTTGGAGTATGAAAACAACTCATTCAGGATGTATGATGACTACTCTCCAGATGTGGCTAAACAAAGGAAAGAATACAGGTCGGTGATGTCATCCTTGTATAAACTGGGTCTAAAACCAGCGCTGATGTTCCCAGCAAGACTTCGGATTACTAACACAGACGGTACCCGCACAACATTTGGCTCCGTGTCTGATGCTGAAAAGTTCATCCAAACTTTTAACAGTTCTGCCTGACTGATGGCTCTGGAGGTGCAGAGCTACAGAACGGATTCAGATAATGTATAAACGTTTAATTATTGAGGTTGTTGCAACTGGTCTATTTTCACCTCAGTAAGTAATAGACATTATTTTTGTTATGGGCTGTTCGGTGTTTGCCCAATTTTTTTCATTTTTCTATTTTTTTTTTTATTAATGACAAGATTTTACTTTGGCTTGGTGGTTTTATTTGTGTTTAATATTACCTGTAAGGCGAGGAGGGGGAGAAGATTTATTTAGGTAGTAGTAGCATAGAGGTGTTACATTTAGAGAAGTTAGGTGTGCTGTTTGTTCCAGCAGCTATTTTCACCAGGGGGTTATTGGGAAGGGGTGGGGTGGGAAGTGGGGGGGCTTACTGTCACTGTTAAAATGATGTTTTTCTTTTCGCTCAGCCAGGATGTATTTCTTTATTTGCCTGATACCTTGACATTCTCTGTTCTGTTTTTTCTTTTTTATTATGAGTAATATGGCAGGCAACTTTAAAATGATTACCTGGAATGTTAAGGGTCTGAATCATCCCATTAAAAGGAAAAAGGCCCTCACACATATGAAAAATTTAGGTGCAGGAATTATGTTCCTTCAAGAAACTCATCTCAATAACCGAGATAGTATTAGTTTAAAGTGTGGGTGGGTGGGGCAGCTTTTTCATTCAACTTTTCAGGGTAAAGCCAGAGGAGTTGCAATACTTATTAATAAAAATATATCATTTACACCTGCAGTGGTGGTTGCTGATCCTAATGGAAGATATATTATTGTAACTGGAAAACTTTATAATGTGAATGTGACATTAGCTAATGTTTATGCTCCAAATTTTGATGATCCTCAATTTTTTTCTCGTCTCTTTAGGCTGCTCCCGAATTTAGATACTCATCCGCTGATTATGGGAGGGGATTTCAACTTATGTCTTGACCCTGTGCTGGACAGGTCTTCGGTTAAGCCGGGCTATATTGTATCCAAATCGGTAACGTATATAAAGTCCTTTCTTTCAGATTATGGTATATCAGATCTTTGGCGTCTTTTGCACCCTCAGGACAGACAATACTCTTTTTTTTCCCATGCCCATGGGAGCTACAGCAGGATTGATTATTTCTTTATTGATAATAAACTAACATCATACGTGTAGAACTGTGAATATCAACCCATAGTGGTGTCTGACCATGCTCCTCTTTCAATTGAATTAAGGATACCTGAAGTAGAGGCCCAAAGAAAGTACTGGCGGTTCAACTCCCTCCTGTTGTCTGATGAGAACTTTGTTAAATTTATGTCGAACCAGATCTCCCTTTTTTTTAGAAATTAATATGACCCCAGATGTTTCAATTTCTACTGTCTGGGAAGCCTTCAAGGCATATATAAGAGGTCAGATAATATCCTTTGTGGCTAAGAAGAAAAGGGACTCTATGTCCAAGCAAATCGAACTCGAGAGTCAAATCGCAGACTTGGACAGCAGAAATGCACAAGCTCCATCCCAACAGTTGTATAAAGAACGCTGTAGGCTCCGTGCAGAACATAATTTAATTACATCTCAACCAATAGAATATTTACTGCTGAAAAATAGAAGTTATTCATATGAACATAGTGATAAAGCTGGGGAGGTTCTGGCAAGACAACTTAGGGGAGCAAGAGCCAAAATGACAATTGGTGGGATAACAGCTCAGGATGGCAGCATTATCACAGACCAGCAAGGAATAAATAAGGCCTTTCAATGTTATTATAATAAATTATATAGCTCTGATAACAGCTGTAATACTAATCTTTTGCAGAACTTTTTTGGACACTTGCCTATTCCCAACCTAAGCCCTGATCAAGTATCCTCTCTGGATTCACCTATTTCAGAGCAGGAGATTGTAG
>NW_023624228.1:0-3913 GCF_014905685.2 Nematolebias whitei | reverse complement strand
TATATATATATATATATATATATAGTATGAAAACAGTTTTTATTAAATCCAGAGTCTAGAGAAGTCATAATGGTCAGTGTCTCTAATTTAATGACGTGTGAACATCCTAAAAAATTTGAAATTAACGTTCCTCAAAGGAAGTAAAAGTCATTTACATATTTCTCATTCTTTTAGTCTCTGATGTTATAAAATGATTTAGGGGGGAAAAAAATAAAAAGGGTAAATTTGCAAACACAAGTACCGGGTAGGTCACCCATTTTCAACCACCTGTCAGATTCTTCATCATTCAGTGTTATCCTGTGGGTCAGGTGTTATTAAGCACGACAACATGGGGTTACAGTAGTTGTTTGAGCAACATTTATTGCCATATTTTTTAGCGATATTAATGTATTTAAAAGATAATGGAAAAAAAACTACACATGACAAACTATGGCTGTAAAATATAAAGGTTTGAGTTAAGTAAGTTCAACTTTATTTGTACAGATAAATCACATTGAGCCTCAAAGACTCTTTTACAAGTGAGACCTGTTTAGACAGACTGACAAAAAGTGAACCGTCCCAAATGGCTTATTTGCATAATAAATAAAAAAAGATGCACATTTATTTGTAGTAAGGAAGAATTAAACATTTTATTTGTAATGCACAAAGGGGTGACAATCCTTTAAAACTTTTCATATGTTTCCATGCTGAATGTAGGAAAGAAAGAAAACATGGAGTATCTTCTGTCCATAAGGTCACCAAATAAATAAATAAAAAATCAAAGATAATGTAAGAATCATGGTTTATCATATTAGTGCTTATCTGTATAGCTAACTTTTTTCTTATTTGTTGTATAACATAAGATCCATGGGGCAGCAGTTGTCTGGGAAACATACATTGTGTTTTAAGCTGTTTAAAAGTGTTAATTATAAATAGCAATAAGAAAGCCAATTGTCTTGAATAAATTAGTTCGAAGCATGAATAGAAACCAACAATATAAAGTGTAAGTAAATGTCTGATGGGTTCTTTCTGTAACATCAATGTATGTACTGGTACTGACTCTTTTCTGTGGTCAGCAGGCAGATCTTGAGCCATGTCGGTGTATTCAGCCCTCCTGAACGGACGTGCAGCTGCAGGCTGCTGCAAGCTCTGGCGTGGTGTTTCCCGACCGCTCACCCACATCAGAACAGCGAGTGTAGCTGAACCAGGCACAAGAAAATCTGACGAAGAACAACTCTGGGAGGCAGCAGCAGGTTACCTACCATTCAGCAGAGCCAGGATAGGGCCTTTCTTTCAGGACCAACCAGTACTGAAGAACCCGTTTCTGGAGGATGCCTTGCTCAAAGGATACCTTAGGAGACACGTGCCTGAGGAGGTATACCAAATAGAACCTATTCAATTGTATAGTGCTTTTGAATTCTTGTAATTCTTGAGAATAAGGCTTACTAGTAATAGAGTTCAAGGGCATGATTTTTGTCTTATCTAGTTTATATGTGTGATGCATATTTGTACTCTCGTTTTGTCTCATCAAATAACTATTATTTTTATTATATTAAAAGTACAACGCTAGCTTAAAGGAAATCTTATTCCAGGCACTTTTATTTTCCAACTTAAAGGACTTCAATTCCAGATCATTTTAACAACTAAACCAAATCTCATTTTTGAATATTTATTCTTATTGACAGGCAGTTTTCTCAGATTTGAGTGCGTTTGGAGAGCGTGTGGCCAAAGAAGTGGACACGTGGGGCAGAGAGTGTGAGGTCAACCCACCACGGTTGATGCACTTTAACCCTTGGGGTCGGAGAGTGGACCACATTGTGACCTCTGAGGCCTGGAAACGCATGAAAGACCTATCAGCCCAAGAAGGACTGGTTGCTATTGGTTATGAGAAATCATATGGGGAGTGGAGGTACAGTGCATTTTTTTTCCTGATTGGCTCATATGTGTCAAATTGAATAACCCGTTTTTTGATACATTTTGCGTGTGCTCCAGTCGTGTTTATCAGATGAGCAAGTTGTACATTTATTCTCCCTCATCTGGTCTCTACACGTGCCCTCTGGCCATGACTGATGGAGCGGCAAAGGTCATCCAGGTAACATTAAATCTGTCCAACTAACATGCTGAACATACTACTGTATATTCTTCTGTTAACTTATAGAAACCTTTATATTCAGCCATAAACCAACATCTTTATTACACTTTTTTTGTCTTAATGATTCCAACAATAATCTATGGTTAGTTATGAAAACATTAAAACTTTAGATCATTATAGTGTTTAGTGTGACACATAATTTTTGTTTCTTTATGTGTCACTTTATCAGTAAATACTAAGTCCAAAGTTTGATTTATGAAGATTATACAGCTCACTAACTAATGCTGTCAGTAAATCTAAATTCTGTACTATTACTTGGTTTGTTTATAATTTTCAAGTTTATTTATCATGTAAGTTGTATGAATAACTGCCTGGATGTGTGTGTGTGAAGTCCATAGGTGTTTCACCACCAGTAGAAGAGGCCTACAGCCGTCTGACCTGCCGTCAGCCTGAACGTTTCTGGACATCTGGGCAGTGGATGACAGAGAGACAGGGAGGCTCTGATGTGGGTCAGTAGTGACAATTTTGTTCATGTGAAGCAGCATCGCCTTCTAATGGAACAATCCTGAAATAAGACTGTTAAATGTCATGACATTTATTTATTTGCTACAAAGAGAAATGCATCAAATTGTAACTATTTTGTTCCGTTTTATTTTTGATGGACAAGTTATCTATACAGAATCTGATTCCTGTGAGTCGTCAGAGCTGCTGCTTTGTGTTTCCATCTTCAGGCAGCGGCACTGAGACGGTGGCTGTTCCCCAAACAGATGGCTCATACAAACTCCACGGTTTAAAGTGGTTTACCTCTGCGACGGACGCAGATATGACTCTTACTTTAGCAAGAGTGCAGGACAGAAGGGGAGCTACTACACCAGTACTGATGACTTCTGCCAACTTCACCCCACTGTTATCTGTCACCACATTTAAAAAAAACACGCTCGATAAGATTTCACTGGTTATTTTTTATGTGTGTTTCTGTTTCACAGGGAAGCAGGGGGCTGTCTCTGTTTTATGCAGAGGTGAGTCGAGATGAGGGCGGCCAGCTGAGGGGAATAGAAGTTCAGAGACTGAAGGACAAACTTGGAACACGACAGATGCCGACTGCTGAGTTACTGCTGGATGGCCTGCCTGCATACAGAGTCAGTTACACCCAGCGACAAACTGTAGACTTATTCTCTAATTACTGCAGATGTGTTACATTAAAACTAACGTAGTTCATTTTGCTTATGCCAACACATTGTGCACTAGGAATTACAAGAACCTCTCTGGTGTTATTCTGCCTTTTGAAAACTTTACAGTCATATTAGCAAAGAGCTATTGACCACAAGAAGGCTATAGATAAATCAAACTATTAATACTTTATTTTTGTGTTCAAAATGTAGGAAACTACTTTTATTATGATTCTGATTTAACCTATTAGAAAAGTATTTATCTGCAACTGATGGGAGTGGCAGAGGTTGCCATAGCAACAGGAACTGTGTAAATAAAGGTTAAACTCAGGGAAGGGCTGGCTTTAAGGAAATGCAACACTCAAATATTTAGCTTCATTTTCATATCTTTAAATGGTGTCCTTACTAATACAACAAGATGGGATTCATAGCTCAGAATTTTTTTGAAGCTCTACATGTGAGCATCTGCCTAAAACATGTTATGTTTACTCCATGCTCCTTCTTGTATCAAACTGAGTGAAAACTACCCTCAACCACCAATTCATGTCAGACTCAAAAATAGTAGAAGGTTTCTTCAAAACATAATAATTCCCTAAATCGTATCTCTAAAATTCTACAATCAACAGTGTAGTGAGTCACGTGGGTACGTGTCACTAGTTGTTGTATGACAAAT
>NW_023624227.1:0-3914 GCF_014905685.2 Nematolebias whitei | reverse complement strand
GAACAATGACACAGTGAATGCATGATGTCATCAAAGATAAAGGCGGTCCAACGAAATATTAGTGTGCGACCTTTTTTTTTGGTGGCAACTTTTTTTTTTTTTGGCCAGTATTTCACTGAAGATGACTCTTCCTGTTCAATCTCCCGTGGTGGATTCCACCACCGCCTGCCCCGCTCTTATTTTTATTTAATTTACTCCACTAAATAAAATAAAAATAAAAACGGGGGCACACCACCGCCGGTGGAGAATCCACCATTGCCACGGTGGTTTATTTTATTTAGTGGATTAAATGAAATAAAAACAACTTTTGCAGCTTAATAATCATTTTGGTTTCCCTGTGACTTATTTGCAGTATGATGGTAGGAGTGTAAATATACTCTTCTGATGTTTTGTTGTTCTTTTTTTGTAAATAATGACTTTTTGTGAAGTTCCTATGACGTCACATCAACTAGCCGACTCGACTTTTATCAGTTGAAGTCGACTTTAAAAAAATATGTAGTCGTTCAACCTCTAATGGCCAACACAAGGTGTTCAGGTCTTAGGGCTGCAAAACAAGCCTAAATCATAAACCCTCCACCACCATGCTTGACTGTTAGTTCATCTCCTCTGTTTTGTTCTAATCTGTCACAGAACATTGTTTCAGACATTTTATGGTTTATTCAAGGTCAAGGTTCATTATTGTCATCACATGTGGTACATGAGGTGGAACAAAATTATCTACACATACATGGTCCCAGTTACATCCAACAATAGCAAAAAATATAATGTAAAGAGAAACGGTAAACAAGGATCTAAGATATAAACTAAGATATACACTAAATGAACGCCAAACGGTACACTAAAATATCTTAAGATATACGCTAGTCACTGCTAGTACAAAACAATCCACGGAACAACAGCAGCATGAACATGAGTCTTTGTTGGTGAATGATTATGAATGAATGAATAATTCAGGTGCAACCTTATAAACCCAAGTGGTTCTGCCGTGTTCTTTCAAAGAGAAGAGGCAACCTTTTCCCACCAGCTACAGTCTTGTCTTGAACTTTAACCTTTACCTGCGGGCTGAGGCCTGTAGAGTCTGAGAGGGGGGGCTTGTTTTTTTTTTTTTTTTTTTTGTTATTCCTCATGGTCTGACCTTGGTTTGAATTTGCTGGGACGTCCACTCCTGGGACTTCTGATGCATAACATTAGATTATTTTTTATCGGATTCTGAAACACAATAAATACTTGGAACATTTTTTTCCTTTATATGTCAATAAAACTCAGCAAAGCCCTATTAGCATTTTCTACTTGAACGGCGTCTGCTGGAAGCCATGACGGGAAGACAAGCAGAAGACTGTGGGTAGGCATTTGAAAAACCTCTTATTTCTGCCCTCGACCAGTCCCACTGCAGTGAACCTGTAGCCCCCAGCCATCTCCTACACACAAATACAGCACACATCTCCATCCACCTCTCCCACTCTTTTCTCGCACATCCCAAAGATGTCAAAAAGACAATTGTCAAGAAATAAAGCTTTACACAATATTTTCTTTCCTCATCCCCTGTCCTGCCAGATAAAAAGATCCCCTCCCCGAAAATTTAACGTATGTCAAAATGGATTATGGAGCTCAAAGAAACGGGTGTTTGCAGTAAAAGAAAGTCAGCTATGAGTGCAGAACATCAACAGGATGTCCACAGATTCGGTTTCCAAACCAAGGTAGAATAAACAAGGAGGAAGTTGTTTTTTTATAGAAATAAACACTGAGAAGATGTCACCACTGAGTGAGCACTTCAAGTCTTAAGAGGCTTTTGAAAACGGTCCTCTCTCTTACGCTGTAACAAAACCTAAAACCTCTGCCTCGGGTATTTGGAGCAACTTTGTTCTGAGATCATAATCTATGACTGCATCAAAGGTTTTTCACAGGCCTGCTCTGTCCTTCTGTAAATGTTCCATAAATGTTCTTTGTCAGACACTGACAGAGAGGAAGTAATAACCCTCATGTTTTGGGGCATTACATAATTAAAACCCTCCCAGTATGAAGTACGAGTTTAATATGCAGGCGCAATAAACAGACTGTCTGTCTGACGGCGACAGAGAAGAGAACAAAGTTTTTCTACATTTAATACAGCCTTCATCTGTAGTTTTGTCTGACGTGCGTGAGGAAGTGTTGTGGCGTTGAGAGAACAAAAAAAGGAGGGGAAACAATCGATCATTTTGAAACAGCAACGTGACTCCATTAAGGTTGTATCGAGCTGTTGTTTACCTGAGCTGGAACCTTAGTCTGGATTGAACCTACCAGTTTTTTTAAAGCTCTGAAGATCTGAACAGACATTTAATTTTGTGCAACTGAGCGATCAGCCTCAGCGATGCTTGCACTTTCTTTAAAACCTCTATCTTCCTGATGTGGGACTGTTAGACTAGTTGGTGAACAGCATTCAGAAGAGTCTCCAAAATGTCTCACAGCATTTGAGGGGTTCTTAATTTCCTTGTGCGAGTCGCAGAGGCTCGAAGTATTGCTACTTAAATTTTAAACATGAAAACTTGTCATACATTTTCTCTCAAACTACCTTAGTTGTTGCAGGTGTCATGGACTTGTTCTTCTCAGTTTAGTTTCTGTAGCCGTGGAGCGCTAAAAAAAATGGCTGCTCTTAAAATGGCCACACAACTTGTTGGGTTCTTGGTCACAAACATTCAGAACTTAACAGTTTTGCGAATGACGTGCAACTTTAAAAAAAAAAATCATGAGGTCTGAAATTGTTCCAAGTTAGGTCTCGACTTGTTCACAATTAATTTTTTTAAATTCTGTTTTTATTTAGTTATTTACCGGTAATTTTTTTTTTTTTCCAGTCTCCCAAAGTTGTCCGAAAGTTTTTTCGTACTTTCAGACTCATAGAAACTAAAGTCTTTCACAAAACACCTCATTCTAGGACTTAAATGTCTTTTGTCCACTTTGTTGTGATGTCGGAATGGACCAAGGTGGGGAGAGGGGTTGAAGACAACTTTGCTCCTTTGTGCCACAAAGTGAGGTCGTAATGGAGTCGAAACTGTCCGCATGTGAAAAGGTAAGCCGACTTTGCAGCTCAGTCACATGAAGTGACGAGATGCACTGTCTGCGACCACCCAGCCCGGGGATTACAAAGTTCAAACCAGATGGTATGCATTCATTTCACAGAAGAACTCTTGCCTGTTGCTGTTGTTTTTACCTGCAATTCATGAGCTCCTTTCTTGTTGTACCGAACAGGAAAAAATGTTTTGAGAATTTCATGTCCATCACTCAGTAAATGCTTCAATTCATACAAGCCTTCTCCATCGCTGCCCCCACCCTCAACTCACTGCCCCAACAGCTTCGTGTCTGCTCCAATCTCTCCACTTTGAAGAAAGAATTTAAAACCCACATGTTGAAAATTGCTTTTAATGTTTAAATTTGCCCTTTTTAAATGTTTTACTGTGTTTTTGTGTTGTGCGTTGTTGTTATTTTTTTAACTCGTGTAAAGTGTCTTGAGTATTTAGAAAAGTGCTTTACAAATAAAATATATAATAATATCTATAATAACAATAATAATAATGATAATAATAATGCAAACCAGATTCCAAAAAAGTTGGGACACTAAACAAATTGTGAATAAAAACTGAATGCAATGATGTGGAGATGGCAAATGTCAATATTTTATTCGTAATATAACATAGATGACAGATCAAAAGTTTAATCTTAGTAAATGTAACATTTTAAAGGAAAAATATGTTGATTCAAAATTTCAGTGTCAACAAATCCCAAAAAAGTTGGGACAAGTAGCAGTAAGTGGCTGGAAAAAAGGAAATTGAGCATATAACGAAAAGCTGGAAGACCAATTAACACTAATTAGGTCAATTGACAACATGATTGGGTATAAAAAGAGCTTCTCAGAGTGTCAGTGTCTCTCAGAAGTCAAGATG
>NW_023624226.1:0-3915 GCF_014905685.2 Nematolebias whitei | reverse complement strand
TGTAATGCCCTTTTTACCTGCCTGGACAAGTCTTCTGTTACACGTCTAACAAGTAATACAGAACGCAGCTGCCAGACTTCTCACCAAATCCAGCAAATACTGTCACATCACCCCGGTTCTATATTCACTACACTGGCTCCCAGTTGAGTTTAGAATCCGTTTTAAAGTTCTTGTGCTGATGTACAGAGCTTTAAATGGCCAAGCTCCTGTGTATCTTTGTCAGCTTTTAACCAAATACTGTGCTGCTCGTGGCCTGCGCTCCCAGTCACAGAACCTCTTGGATGTTCCACGTACACGGCTGAAAACTAAAGGGGACAGGGCCTTTCAGTCAGTGGCTCCAAGGCTGTGGAACAGTTTGCTCCTGCAACTTTGTTCTGCCAACTCTGTTGAGGTTTTTTAAAAGCAACTGAAAACATTTTTATTCTCTTTATTATTATTATTAATTAGCAAAAAAGCTAGAAGAAAACCAGTTTAGAACCAAAGTAGTGAAATGCTATCATGAAAGAGCCTAAAATTACCAGAAGCAAATGAAGACAGCACTTTATTTTTTTTTATTTATTTATTCATTTTATAAATACATAACAATCAACATAATCAACATATATGTAACAACAACAAAATATTAAATATAAAATGAAAGGTAGCAGATGAAGAAAAAAATCTTATTAAATCTGCTCCTTATTTATCTAATAAGCAATTCAAACAAACGTTTCCTGTAAACAGCGAATACAAGTAAGTAAATCAAAATATTTTACAATTCTCATACAATACTCATCAAAATACAATCATTGATATTCATTTAACAATTTGATTTTAATCAGTTTCTTAAATACATAAATTGATATAGCATCCTTAACCTCTTTTACTAAGTCATTCCATAAACCAACTCCCTGAATTACGGTAGATCTTCCCTTCAAACTTGTTCTAAACTGTGGTTTAACAAATACGTCTTTCCCTTTTAGATCGTAACAGCTAGATCTTTTCACAAAGTACATTTGGATATTAAAAGGTAGTATATTTTTATGAGCTCTATACATAAGTGATAAAATATTATAGTCTACAAAATCATGGAACTTCAGCAATTTCATTTGATAAAATAATATACTTGTTGGATGATAATAATGCTTTCTTGTTATGATTCTTACGACTCTTTTCTGCAAAATAAAAATAGGCATTGTAATTGATTTACACGCCTTTCCCCAAACTTCAACACAATAAATTAAATGTGGCACAATAATTGTATTATACAGTAAATACAGCGCTCTGTCATTCAACAGATACCTGACTCTATAAAATATCATAATAGATTTGGATATTTTCATTTTAACAGAGTTTATATGTTGCCTCCATGACAAATTTTCATCAATGATGACACCCAAGAACTCAGCTTCATTAACTCTACTAATCTCAGAATCCTCAATTAAAAATGGAACATCAATAGTTTTATTTCTGTTACTAAATATCATATAATTTGTTTTTTCCAAGTTTAATGATAATTTGTTGAGTTTAAACCAATTCTGAATTTTAACAAACTCATTCATCATTGATTCCAATAACTGTTCAATATTATTACCAGAACAAAAAAATGTTGTATCATCAGCAAAAAGAACAGATTTGAGGATTCCAGACACCTTAACCAGATCATTTATATATAAAATAAATAACTTTGGACCAAGTACAGATCCTTGAGGAACTCCACATGTGATGGTGCAGAGATCTGATCTCACATCATTCATCTGTACAAACTGTTTCCTGTTTTCCAAGTAACTACACACCCACTGTAACGCTAATCCTCTAATACCATATTTATGTAATTTATTAACTAGAATATTATGATCAACAGTATTGAAAGCCTTCTTTAAATCAACAAGAACACTTACACAATATTGTTTTTGGTCCACAGCAGTAGTTACTTGTTCAATAAAGTCCATAAGAGCCATAGATGTAGAATTTTTTGCTCTAAAACCATATTGATTATTAGTTAGAATATTCTGTTTATCAATAAATTGGTCTAATCTATTGCTAAATAGTTTCTCCAGGATTTTTGAAAACTGAGGTAACAAGGATATCGGTCTGTAATTATTAAACACACATTTGTCACCATTTTTGAAAAGAGGAACTACCTTGGCTACTTTCATTTTATCTGGAAATACTCCCTTTGTAAAGGATAAATTACAAATATATATGAATGGTTTGATTACATGGCCCATTATATTCTTCACAAATGTCATATCCATATTCATCCAATCCTTTGACTTTTTATCAACAAGGTTGTTAACTACTTTCATTACTTCTTCTTCATCAGTTCCATTCAGGAACATACCATCAAGACAACCATCAATTAAATAGTTAACATTACTGTTCACTTTAGGTATCATAGTTGCAAGGTTAGTTCCAACATTCACAAAGTATTGGTTAAATCCATTTACTATTTCGTTTTCATCGTCGATTTTCTCATTATTTATTACAACATTTTGTGAAATGCCTGTTTTTACTATATGTTTATCTAGAACACTATTTATGACCCGCCATGTGGCCCTCATATCCCCATTACAATTATTTAATAAATCACTATAATATTCTTTCTTATGTTTTCTTATAATCCCAGTTAATTTATTTTTGTACTTTTTGTATTTATCTTCTGCTGCTTGTGTTCTGTATTTCAGGAAACAAGAATACAAATAATTTTTCTTTTTACAAGCATTTCTCAATCCATTTGTCATCCATTGTTGGTCTACAACATTCTTTTTGATATCATTTTTTAACACACAATTTTTTTTATATAGGGCTTCCAAAATATTCATAAACTCATCATATGATTTGTTTACATCATCAACATACACATTGTCCCAGTTTTGTTTAGTTAAATCACTTTTTAATTTATCCAAAGCTTTCTTTG
The DNA here is from genome assembly GCF_014905685.2 of Nematolebias whitei. NCBI lineage: Eukaryota > Metazoa > Chordata > Actinopteri > Cyprinodontiformes > Rivulidae > Nematolebias > Nematolebias whitei. The sequence continues at coordinate 1,016 of NW_023624226.1, read as the reverse complement.
ATGTATTTATTATTTTTTTTTTTTTTTAGCAGTTTTTTTTGTAGTAATTTGATACTTCTTGTAAATTGTAAAAACTGGTAAATGATCACTTAGATCACTTATTAAAATACCACCAATCACATCCCCATTTATTGTATTTGTAAAAATGTTGTCTATTATTGTTTTACTATGAGTCGTGATTCTTGTTGGCTTTGAAATTAATGGATAAAGATTTAAAGTTTGCATCGAATCAATAAATGTACTGATATTGTTGGAATCTGATTTTTTCCCTAAATCAATATTAAAGTCACCACATAAAAAAATTGTTTTATTACAACTTTTATCAAATAGATCTATAATTCTATCTGTGAATGCCTCAATATTTGGACCAGGTGGTCGATATACACAACTTACTATGATGTTTCTATCATTATTGTTTAATATTTCAATTGTTATTATCTCAATTATATTCTCATCAATTTTTGACATTTCCCTATTTAATTTACATTTTATTACGCTATTGACAAATAAAGCCACACCACCACCTCTTTTATTGTTTCTATTCATATTATATAATTCGTACTCTTCAATGTGGGCATTAAATAAATTGTCATCATTTAACCACGTCTCTGATAATGCTATTATCGTAAATGATCTATTTAATTGTTTCAAATAATCTGTTATTTTGGAAATGTTAGCATTTATACTCCTACTATTGAAATGAATTATAGATGAACCAGGTTTTTTCATGTCATTAAATTGTTTTCCACTATAATAATCACAGTCCTCTATGACTGGAAAGAAACTTGGATCAATCAGATCATCAACGTTGTAAATTTTCGGTTCGGAGTCAATATATTCAGTCATAGTTAAAACATCTGTTCACCATACTAATGTTTTAACAATTGTGAATATAATATGACAATGATTTAAAGTATAATTTTAGATTATTTAAATGTTTCCAAGTCCTTCATTTCCTTTATTATCTTGGGTTGTAACCCATCTTGCACTTTGATCCAGACATATCCGTTTCTTGT
>NW_023624225.1:0-3915 GCF_014905685.2 Nematolebias whitei | reverse complement strand
TCTGAAGCAAAGTCCTCAAATCACCGCCGAGTGATTTGAAGTTCATTTTCTGTGAAACTGTCTGTTATTATTTTCATATTTTGCCAAATTAATGTAAATGTTTGATGTTAAACTTTGATTTTGAAAATAAATGATTCCATTCATTTGATGGGTCAAAGGTAATAACGTCTCTCGTTCGCATTCCTTTAAATTCAATGCACGACATTTACACAGTCAGAAAAATGAAGAACTCGTGAAAAGTATGCATAAATATATATCCATATATTTGTCATACAACAAGTGACACGTACCTCACGTGACTCACTACAACTGGTGGCCTCGTACGTTTCATGAATGACTGTTAAATCCGTGTGTAAATTGATTTACGTGTTGGCATGTTGAAAAAGTAACAGTTATCAGCTGTGAATGTTTACGCAGCGGCTGAGCTGCGCGCTTGGAGCTGCACCTTTCAAACGCTGCATGTATAAGCGTTGGGCTGGCAATGTTTTAAGAGCTGAAATTGTGTCATTAAGTCTTGTGTAAGCTGAAATTGTACGTCTGTTACGTGTAACTAAGAGCTGATGAGCTGTGGAAGACGTTATTCTGTCTAAAAGTACGAGGTTCTGCTAAGACCCGGCTGTGACCCAGTTTCGGTTCTGTTCAGTTTGAACGAGTATTTTGAATAGATGGATAAACGTTTTAAAAGCTGAGTGCCATCTCAGAACACAGTTAGAAGTTGTTTCGTTACAATCTTTAACAGAAAAAGTGCATTTTGATGGTTTAAAAGACGAAAAAGTGACGAACTATTTTACGCTAATCTAACTTGCTAGTTGGAGAATACGCTTCGTGATTGGTTGAATTCACTGTTGTGGAGCGCTTTCATTGGTTGAGAAGTTTGACTGACGTGCTACGTCATCTCCCCTCAAGCCTGCGCTGCGCGCCATTGGTGATTTCAGTCACGTGACCCGGATATGAAATTCATTTTCATAGGGAAATAAAATCTGCTTTTTGAAGCTAAAAAGCTCCCCTAAAGTGATTGTTGTCACACTGTTAAGTGCTTCGAAGCTATTTGCTGAAATTTTGCTACGTTAGAGTTTAAAAATTCGTCAAAAAACGATGTTTCTAAACAACGCTAGCGATGCTAATTTTAAGCTAAACAGCTAACGACCGGAGCTTAAACTACGCCTAAAATCACTAAATGAAGCTGAAATATTGTTCCAAAAACTCATGTTCAGGCTAAGAAGTCGTGTTTGTTGAAATTTTGCCACGTTTGTGTAAAAAATCCGTTCAGAAATGTTGATTTTAACCGAGTTTAGCCGAAGCTAACTTCAAGCTAAGCGGCTAACAACAGGATGTCAACCGAACGCCACAGGAAGTTATAGCTCCCCTAGTGGATAACACAAACAGTGTCTGAGTTAAGATTAGTAAGGTAAGGCTGACATCTTCTGGACAACCTTGAGAAGACAGGTTTTCACTCGCTTATTAGGTCTAAATAGTGAAATTAAACGTTTTAATTTTCTAAAAGGCATTTTTCGAGTCAATAAACGTTCCTTAAAGCTGAAAATTACTGTTATCTTGCATTTTAAAAGTTATAAGGTATTTATGCAAACGAGCATTCACCAAAAAAAAATTTTATTCACTGATAAATCCTTGTAAAACAGGTTCATAATAAAATTAAAAACTTTTAAAAAATAGAAACAGTTACAGATTTTCACAAAGTTGGAAAAAGTTTACTCATTTGCTAAAAGGATAGTGCACGTTTAATTGATAAATCACTAAATAAAAGTAAATACATCAGACAAAGAGACTTTGCTGATTTTATTTATTTTGAAAAACCTAAAACATTAAAATTCTCCTGTTTAATCTTTAAATAGAAGAAAAATGACAAGCGAAGAAGAAGAAGACAACTTTTTAAAACCAACAAATGATGATATCATTTTGGGGGCCTTAAATATTTTAACAACTCCACTGATTGGTACACAATTAGAGCAATTACAACAACTTGATGAAGCTCAAAGACAAGAAGAGCTGAAAAGTCTGGCCGCAGGAACATTAAAGACAGAGAGTAAAAAGCTCAGCCTTGAACGGTTAGCAAAAATCTCTCTGCTTCTAAAAGCTGAATTGGATGAACGGTCGGAACGCCTTGACTGGATGTCTAAAACACATGAGAAGGATCTCTCAGAAATGCAGGCGTCACTAGAAGCAAAATCTTATGAAAAGCTTAAAGAAATAGACCGTCAGTACAAAGCCACGTGTGCAGATAACGAGGTGCTACAACAACAGTTGCAGCTTGCAAAAACTGAACTGGAACAATGCAAAATAGATAAACAAAATCTACAAAAGCTACATATGCGCTTAGAAGGTGACTATTGTACATCCCAGGAACATTTAAAAAAATGTGAGGCGAAACTAATAGCAATAGAAAAAGGTCAGAATGTTGTTCAAGGTGACCTGGAATCCAAACCAGACCTTGAACAAAGTCGGACTAATACACCAATTACTCAACGACCTCTTTACTTAAACAGTGCTTTTAGACCCATCCAATCACCTACACAAACGGGCAGAGTAACACCCCCACAACTGATCACGCATGTGAGACCATTGATATCTTCTCCATCAATGGATGACTTGCAAAAAATCTCAAAATATGTACAACGTTTCATCCCTGAACCGTTGGGCTCCGCTGGAACGAAAGCGTACCTCAGAGATCTGGATTTCAGATTGAGAGCTTATCCAAACGCTACGGTAGAAGATAAAATCAGTCTGATACGACTCACTTCGGACAGAGAAGTGTTTACCTTCATCGAGCGTCTGCCAGATGCAACGAGAAAGGATTACAAACTTCTGTGTGAAGCTCTGATCAAAGAGTACGACGCCTGCGCAGGACCTACTGGGTATCCAGCCGCAGACAAGGTCACGCAAGGCAAGAATGAACATCCAAAAGTTTATTACAAAAGAATCTTCCAAGCTTATTTTGGTAACAGAAATGAAACCGGAATGGAGGAAGAAGAAGGTTTTAAATTTGTTTTCAGCAAAAATCTCCATCCTGACATTCAAACGTCAGTGCAAATGATGGCAAATTACAGAGAAAAATCCATCAGTGAGATTAAACAGTGCGCTGTGAACGTGTTTGAGGCACGTTGTCATGCCAAGACGCCCATAGAAGTGTTTCCTGGTGTAATGGTTAAACCCCACTCCCTAGAATTAGAAGGAAGGCGTTCATCGCCACCCCCTCCTAAAAAGGGAGAAAAAAGGCAGTATTTTCAGACTAACAAACCGCATCATGAAGGTGCACGCTGGGATAAAAAGGCTCCTCCTCCAGAGGACGAACGTGATTATCGTAAATGGGACCAGCGGAGGACGCAAAAAAATGGGAACCGAGAGGAACCCCAAAAAGACGTACCTAGCCGCCCCCCACCTCGGACGAAACGTCCAGAGGCGAAAAAATCACAAAAATCCCAGAAAAAAGGCCCTCCACCTCTGAACTCGGAAGAGACAGAAAAATTGCGTGAAATGTTAGAAGATTTGAAACACACTGACAAGGGAAGCCGACCAAAAGCACTATGCAGTGAGGTACTCACTACAGCATCTCTGGACGCGAATGACAACACTACAGATGTCGGTGAGACACACCAAGACGCTGTTGTTGTTGCCTCAAACAACCCCTCATCGGATGAAAGGGGGGGTAATCACACACACAAACGATGACCAGTCATCGCAAGCTGAACACGCAGAAACAGCTACAGCTGTGCTGACGGTTCAGACAAACCAAGATTACACAGATAAATCTGAACGCGTGAAGAAGCGTCAGAAAAAACCCAAAAGGTTTCTGTGTAACTTTATCAGAAAGGGGGCCGCCAAAAAGGCGTACCTGTCAGTAACACTCGAAGGTGTCCTCACACACGAAGCACTCTTGGACGGTGGGGCAGACATAAC
>NW_023624224.1:0-3915 GCF_014905685.2 Nematolebias whitei | reverse complement strand
GAAATCAACCATCCTAGCATAGTCTTTTTTGGGATCAGCACCTCATCCATGCCAGTGTTACACACAGCAATAGATGTGGTCCTGGAGTCAAGACTCACCTGGTTCGTGGCTTCCACGGACAGTCCCAAGTTGAAAAATGCAGGAGAGGGTTGAAAATACGCCTGTTTATGGCTAATAGCTTGTCCAGCTATTATGTGGATTCGCACCATTAGGTTTATCACCTGTGGTGGTACCGTGGTGGTTTGGTTGCTAGCAACTTGGCAGGCCTCTGGAATGGTCTGCCCAGCCTTAAGGTTCGCTGTGTCTAGCACAGGAGCATCCTTTGTGGCTGGTTTCAGGGACCACAGCACCTTGTTGATGGTGTCCACGTGGACACCTAACCTTACCAAAATGTCAGAGCCTATGTAGGATGCATGTGGTAAGTTTTGGATAACGAGAAACGGGTGAACCAGTTCTCATTGATTCCAGTTCAGTTTTAGGTTAATGACTCCATCTGCGGTCATTACCTGTGAACTATTGGGAACTAATGGAAAGCGGAAAGCTTTTTTAATTAGTTCTAGACCAACGTGTTTGTGAACCAAGGTTTCGTAGAAAGCTCGGTTAATTGCTGATTTATCTGTCCACAGAGACAAAACAGCATCGTTGGTGTGGGACCCTTGGATCTCTACACCCTTAACTACCAGTGGTAGGTAGTGTTTGGTGGACTCTGCCTGCTCTAGCTCACAGAGGAGGCTGTCTTGTTGAGTCAGAGTTTGGATCACTTGGGTTTCTTTGGTTTCACATGGTGTCAGAGGAGTACTCACCGGGCTCGTGTCCTCGGCTGAGGAGTCCTGTGCGCCTTCCGCGGTACCTGCTGTTGGGCAGTCTGTGTCACACTCCGGAGGCGTATCGATTGGCAGTGGGTTGCTCACTGTTGTCCACATTGTTTGATCACCATAATCTATAATCGCGCCGAAGCGATTTATAAAATCCTGGCCAACCAAAAATGGGAATGAGTCAACATGAGTCACGTGTACCGGGTGGTACAGTGTCATATTGCCAATCTGCATGTGAACCATTGCTATAGCTGTCAGGGTTGTTTTCATTTCTGAGAGACCCTGCATTTCTATAGCACATTCAGAGAGAGGTATTATCCTGTTAACACTGGCAGCGGCCGTCCTCAGCTCCTCGAACAGTTTAGCTGACATGATTGTTATGTCTGCCCCACCGTCCAAGAGTGCTTCGTGTGTGAGGACACCTTCGAGTGTTACTGACAGGTACGCCTTTTTGGCGACCCCCTTTCTGATAAAGTTACACAGAAACCTTTTGGGTTTTTTCTGACGCTTCTTCACGCTTTCAGCCTTAACTGTGTAATTTTGGTTTGCCTGAACCGTCAGCACAGCAGAAGCTGTTTCTGAGTGTTCAGCCTGCGATGACTCGTCATCGTTCGTGTGTGTGTTTACCCCCCCTTCTTCCGATGAGGGGTTGTTTGAGGCAACAACAGCAATGTCTTGGTGTGTTCCACCGACATCTGTTATGTTGTCATTCGCGCCCTCAGATGTAATAGGAATTACATTACTGCAAAGTGCTCCTGGTTGGGTTCCCGTGTCAGTGTGTTTCAAAGTTTCTAACAACCTGCGTAGTTTCTCTGTCTCTTCCGAGCTCAGAGGTGTAGGGCCTTGCTTCTGGAACTTTTGTGATTTTTTCGCCTCGGTTCGTTTCATCCGAGGTGGGGGACGGTCAGGTACGTCTTGCGGGGTTTCCTTTACGTACTGCCCCTGCTGATATGGTTTCTCATATCGTTGCGTCCTGCGCCCACCCCTTTTTCGATAATCACTGTCTTCCTCTGAAAGAGGAGCCTTTTTGTCCCAGCGTGCACCTTCAGGACGCGGTTTGTTAGCTTGAACAGACTGTTTTCTCTCTTTCTTCTTAGGAGGAGGCGGCGAAGCACGTCGTCCTTCTAGTTCAAGAGGGAGGGGTTTAACCTTTACACTAGGAAACACTTCTATGGGCGTCTTAGCATGAGAACATGCTTCAAACACATTCACAGCACACTGTTTAATCTCACTGATGGATTTTTCTCTGAAATTTGCCATCATTTGTACTGATTTTTTAAAATCAGAGTGGAGATTTTTGCTGAAAACAAACTTAAAACCATCATCTTCTTCCATTCCGGTCTCATTTCTGTTACCAAAATAAGCTTTTTAATAATTTTTGCCAATAATTGAGTTTGTTAAAATGTGTAAGGCTGTCTGGACCGCATCCTCGGATTGTAAGGGGTCAGTGTTTACCTCTTCGTCCGCCATTATCTGCTATTTAGAAATTAAATAGTAGATGTAAATGTTTAGGTGGTAAAAGAAAATCAGAAAAATCTCTTTTTCTTGATAAGTTTACTCTTATGTAGTGATTTATCAATTAAACGTGCGTTATCTTCTAGCAAAATGAGTAAACTATTCAACTCTGTGAATATCTGTAACTGTATCTTATTTAAAGTTTCTAAATTTTTATTATGTACCTGTTTCTCAAGGATTTATCAGTGAATAAAAATTTGATTGGTAAATGCTCTCTGCATAAATACCCTTTTAAACTTTTAAAATGCAAGATAACAGAGTCTATTCAACTTTGAGGAACGGTTATTAACTCAAAAATTGCTTTACAGAAAAATAAAACGTTTAATTTCACTATTTACCTAAAAACGAAGTGAAACCTGTGATCCCACGTCTTCTCCACAAGATGTCAGTAGAACCTCAACAATTTTAACTCAGACACTGTTTGTGTTGTCCACTAGGGGTGCTATAACTTCCTGTGGCGTCCGGTCGTTAGCTTGTTAGCTAAAATTAGCATCGGCTTGATTCGGTGAAAACCAACACTTCTGAACGGATTTTGTACACAAACGTGGCAAAATTATTGCAATCAGACTTCATAACACTGAAACATGAGTTTTGTGGGACAATATTGCAGCCGTATTTAGTGAATTTAAGCACGGTAAAGCTCATTTCCGACTTGGGGGAAGTGACGTGACACGTCATCCATCCGGTCGTTAGCTTGTTAGCTTAAAATGTAGCATCGCTAGCATAGTTCAAAAGCATCATTTTATGACGGTCTTTAAACTCTAACGTGGCGAAATTTCAGCGAATATGCTATGAAGAATTTAAACAGCGTTTCAGAACACAGCTTTAATGCGCTTTCCAGCGTTAAAAAGCAGATTTTATTCCCTATGAAAACGAGTCTTCATTTCCGGGTGACGTGATTGACACTTCCCTCATCCAATTGGAACGTTACACACGGTCTTATTCAACCAATGACGCAGCGTAGGGGTGAGGGGAGGTGACGTCAGTCGACCTTCTCAGCAAATCAGAGCTTTCCACAGCAGCAAACAACCAACCACGAAGCGTTAGCAACCATGTTAGATTTAGCCTGAAGCATTTTCATCGCTTATCGTCTTTTAAACCATCAAAATGCACCTTCACTGCTAAAAATGTAACGAGTCAACCCCCTGAGCTGCACGGAGACGGCGCTCCGTGACAAAACGTCTTTCTAGCTATTTAACAACTCGTTCGAACTGTTCCAGAACCGATTCGGCACCAGAACCGAACCGGACCAGAACAGCGTCTGGAACACAGCTTAAACAGAATAAAGCGTTTCCACAGCTCAAAGCCAGCTTATGTTACACATACAGACGTACAATTTCAGCTTTAAAAAGACATATGACTCAATTCTAGCTCTTAAAACATCGCCAGCGTAACACAAGCGCGCAGCTCCACGCGCGCTGCGTAAATACGCACAGTTTCAGCACAGCTGATAAACTGTTATTTTACAACCTTGCCAACATGAAAAATCAATGTGTACACGGTTACAGTCCATTTAGGAGCGCGTAGCGGGCCACCAGTTGTAGATGAACAGATGCTGGGATATATTCATCATTTAACGCGGGTT
>NW_023624223.1:2343-3917 GCF_014905685.2 Nematolebias whitei | reverse complement strand
AATACATTTACTGGTACATGAGGTATTTTGCTAACAGACACACAGGCAGGCTAATATGAGTGCCAGACTTTGGTGGTGGTGCTAAAAAGTTCATAGTAACACAGCAGAGGTGTTTGTCCCTTGTTGATGTGAATATTTAGGTTTGAATCCTCTTGATTTGTCTCTAAGTTGATGGAAGCATCAAAGTGCTGCATGTAGAACAGAAACTAAAGGTTCTGACATGTTCTCAGTCTCCAAGAGCAGCTGCACAACCTGAAAATGTGCAGCTGCTCTGGCCCCAGTCCTTTGTTGCAAGTCTCAAGAGTTCAAGAGTTTGATTCTCATCATTCCACAACATGACATGCATGAGGAGGAACCAAACAGTTCCTGAGCTCCTCTTATGTCAGCATTTAAGAAGTAAATAAGAAAATAAAAACTAGGTCATGAATTAAAAAGTCAGAAGAATCAATAAAAAGTAACCCCTCCCCCCTTACAGACACATGTGCACACGAACTTGAAGCAGCAGTCCATCAGTGCAGGTATGATGTCATAAAGGGATGAAGCAGTGGAACATGTCAGTGCAGTCTAAGTGTAGATAGTGCACGTCACAGCTGTGCACGAGGTTCCATTCAGTTGTGGGCTGTGGCAGAGTTCCTGAGTGTGACGGCAGCTGGAAGAAGCTGTTCTTTAGCTGCTTGTTCTGGCTCTGATGCTACACAACCTCCTGCCAGAGGGGAGTGGGGCAAAGTGGAAGCATTTAGTAACTTTCTGTCCACTTGTCAAACGTCTGAACCAACGGAGATCTCTACAGGAGGAAAGTGTCCTGTTCTCACTGCTGTCTCCAAACAAAAAGTGTGTTTCTCCAACCTGTTTTTATTGAGTCATTGTTCAGAAGCAGCGGAACATGGATCTGTTCAATGTTTCTCTTCAAACACTTCAACCTCATCAACATGAAACAAGTGAACAGCATGAAGCACACCAAGTTTAGAAAGCAGGAAGTGATTGTGAAGGTGAAGACAGAGGACGACTCTGTGGGACATCCAGCGCTCCGTCAGACCTGGTCCTGGACGGAGTGGAGCGGCTGTTTGGACAAAGCCAGAGAGTGACAGGAACATCCAGAGGACAGATTACATTTCATTTCATCACAGCTCTCAGATGCTGCAGTGATGACAACAACAAGGAAGACAGCTTCTTTACTTTCATGGAAATGATTCATGTCTTTTCTCTTATTTGGACACTTTCAGACACTTGATGTTGATTTATTTTCTCACACTTCACCTGCTTCTCTTTACTGCTGCCAGAAAGGAGAATGATGAAGTGATGTTATTTAGAAGAAAATGTCTCGCTCACTTTTCTTCATGTCACTGCCACAAGTGACAGCAGCTCTCTGCATGTGCTGCATCACTTGATTTATGTGACAGGAGGAAAGGAGAGGTGTTTGTGAACTCTTCAAAGTGAGCTCTCGTCCAGTGCTCCCTCAGCAGGAGCTCTAAGCCTTCCTTCTTCTGTTCTCCTCCATCCTGTTGGAAGCTGCACACTATTGACTTCAGCTCACATGTTCTCTTTGATTCAGACTCTGCAGGTTGTCAGAGATC
>NW_023624223.1:0-2243 GCF_014905685.2 Nematolebias whitei | reverse complement strand
CAATCCAACCCCTCCCATCTGACACAACTGGATCGCACTCAGAACCGTCTGACTCTGGAGTGAAGGAGCTCCCTGGTTTTCTACAAACTCCACTCTATAGACAGAAGACTGTGAAGTCAGACACCATGTTTTAGTTTGTGCTCAGCTTCTCATGTGTTCACACTAACCTACACACATGACAATATTATGCTGACACACACACACAACCTTCATGGTGAACTTTGTTGTCTTCAGTCAAAATACACTTGAGTTCTTTTCACAGCAACAAATATCTGATCAATGACTGTTCGTTCAACCAGTTTATAAGACTCTAATGGTTGGACTGGAAATCAAAGTCAAAGGTGACGTGACAGGAACAAGTTCTGGATCTGCCTGTTGTAGTAAAGAACATGTGTCAATAAGAAACTAAACATTTCACTAGATTTGTGCAGCTCATGATCCCAAACATTTATAAAATGATCATTACAGTTTGATTTGTAAAAGCTTTCCTAAAGGAACAAATCTACAACCACTGGTTGATGCTTGAACACTTTTATAAGCTCTAGAATGATTCTCAGTCATAAATAGACGTCACATTCAAAGCTCTGGATCAGCTGCTTCAGTGGCTTCAATCCCCGGGTTGGACCAGGGCTCTTTCTCTCTGCACTTTGTATGTTCTCCTCGTGTTTGCGTGGGTTTTCCCCGGGTACTCCGGTTTCCTCCCACAGTGTAAAAACATGCATGTTAGGCTGCCTTCAGGCCCAGGAGGACCATGCAGAGAGATCTGTGCTCTCAACGGGGTTTGCCTGCTTAAATAAAGCTTCATGAATAAATCAATAGTTTGATCACATTTCAGTCAGTTTGACATGAAGACACATTACATCATGTTTTATTTCTGCTTGTGGGCTTCTGTATGTGAGAGTCTTTCTAAGGGAAACAGGATCAATTCTCTTCAAGTTCCTGTCACATCCAGTTTTCATGATCAACACAAAAGCGTTCATGGAAAGAGAACATTACTGATGTATGGCAGAATAAATTCACACAGCTCACATGAACAGTTGTGGAGATATTTGCATGTGCAGTAACGGAGAGATGACAACGCCTGCATGGAAACACATCATTGCTACAACAGCTAACACACACAGGAGCACACAATCTGATGTTTCTTCACATTATTCACAGTCACTATTAAAGAAAGATGAAGAAGAGTCACATCTTGTAGAAACAAAGATTTTTAAACACTTCTTCCTCTTTGTTGTCACTTCCTGTTTCACTCCGGCCATGCCATGTAACTAATTCATGGATATCATGCAGAATTTATTCAATATGAACATGTTCTTCCTCTTTTTGTGTTCGTGCACGTCACAGGCATTTGAAGGTCCAGTTTCTTAGGTCCACCTGTAGAATCCAGTCCAACAGTGGTGCTGCTGGGAGGTGGACTGGTCTCCAGTTTGAGTTAAATTCAGAGTTTGAGCTCAAAGCTCACACAGAAGAACTGTATTCTAGTCAGAGGGTTTCTAACATTCAGAGCCTCGTGTGTGTAAAGTGTTGCCTTAGTAGCAGAAAGCCTCTGATCCTGCTCCAGTGGGCCGTCCAGAACAAACACAAGTGGACGGAGACACGTCCAACACTGTGGACAGAGTGGACGTCAGAAACTGTGTGGAGGTTTGAAAGCAGAGCTGTTGTGTTGCTCTGAATCAAAAGCTTCAGCTCCAGCTGCTCTGTTCAAATGGAAACACTAAATGCTTCATTTCATCATTTCTCTGTCCACTTCTTCATGTTCAGCCTGTTCTCTGCTTCACTCTTGTTGCTCTATTTGCAGCCTCTTCAGTGGATTCTTGCTGCTGTCATGTGATCACTCTGCAGGGATCAATCACCTCCAGGATCATTGCTTCAACAAGTCAGTAGAGATGATAGAAAAAGCAGCAGATGTTCAGTGGAAACGTTCCACCTGCTGTCAGAATGTGTTTTCTATTAGAACCTTGAAGTGGACTGCATTAGAGCAGACAGGAGAAAGAAAACATGTCTCCTGTTTCTGCACATGTTCAGCACACAAACATCTGGCTGCACACTCCCAAACCTTGGTTCTGGTGAGTTCTGTTCACAGAACCTGCTCCGTATCTCAGCTCCAAACATTCCACTAACACCCCTCACAACACCAAGAAGAGGTCAGAGGTCAGGGAGGAAGACGTCCAAGAAGATGTTCCTTTGAAGTCATCAACATCTGGCTCACAAGAAGCCCACATGGTTCCAGCAGACGTCTG
>NW_023624222.1:0-3917 GCF_014905685.2 Nematolebias whitei | reverse complement strand
AGTTGTGTTCGACTGACAACTTATTTGAACCGTCCCATTGGTCAGTGTCACAGACCCAACCTCAGCGCCCACCTGAACACATTTGTATCCGATCCGGCCCCCGGCACTCGAGAGTCCTGATCAAAACTCAGATGGATGCTGTATGCAGTTAAATGCTACCTTCCATGTTTTGTGGGTGTAATTAGACTCATCTTCCCACTCCAAAGTTCTGTCATCTCCAGCTGCAGAGAAGAAAAAAATAATCAAATTATTAAAACCAGATTCAACCTTCATCTGTTATCCATATTAATCGTTCGTTAGCAAGTTTTACTCTGGAACCACAGCGTTTACCCCAACGGAGTCATTCTGGTGTCCTGGATTGTACAATAGATGTTTTAACCGCTCAATTACATAAGAGTGAAAGCTTTCATTAAACACTGCACAAGCCAATTCTTTACGCCTACTGCATAAAATATTCCCCTCCAAACAATGTCCTCCATCTTGTAGAGTATGTGTGTTGACACATCACCTGACAGTGAAGTCCACTCTCAGGGCCACATTATCGTCCAGACCTTGTAATTTTAGGCAGCATGACAATATGTAATCACTTACTGTTATATAACAAATCTGCAATCATTTCCTCTCATAACTATGCTTTTTCACTGTATCACAAACAAGATACTTTTAATACAAATCAATTAAGACCATGTATACTCCTCAAGACATCACAGAGTCCATTATCACAGCACAAAAACGTGTACATGCCCTTTGTTCACAAAGTACAACTTCTTAAACTCACCATGTACACCTCTCTGTTGTCCTTTTGCACTCCCAGGACCTGTGTGAAGTCTCAAATCATAAAGTTAAAGTCATGGCGTTTACCCACTAGAATTGTTGTCGTCCCATAAATAACCTAGTTCCCGCAGCTCTTAGAAGGAAACAGCTCCTAAATGCTAAACATTTCCAATATGTGATAAACTCGTGTGGACTGATTACTTAAACTGAAGTTTTTCAATTTGAGTACAATTAAGATTGATTAATGTAACCCAAGTATTTACAATTTGAGTTTAGTTAAGGCTGTTTAATTTAATCTAATTTTTTCAATTTGAGTTTAGTTTCCTAACGTATTTGACCTTTTCAATTTGAGTCCGGTAAGGTTTTCTTTGACCAGAATAAAATCCTTCTCTCCACCTTATTTTACAAGTGTCAAGGATTTTGTCTATTACTTATCCTTATTCTGTCATTTTTCAGTTGAGTTTAAAACCTGAGTTTATTGTCAGTTCCAAGAAGAAAGTTAAACTAATTTGTTAACTACCACCAACACCACGTTCGCCTTGACATCTCAACCCTCTACCGTCTAATCTGACTCCAAGATGATTCAACCTTCTCCAGCTGACTCACTCTGACTCCATCTCCTGGTTAATTACAGCTCGTACACGTGATGTCCCCTCTTTCCTTGAGATTCAAACCATCCTCTGTTTCAGAGGTCACTGCCTCCTTCCTATCATACAGAAAATTGTTTTGTTTAACCTTGTGTCTGCTCCTATCTCCGTTTCTGTCTGGCCTCAGACGGCTATCAGCAAATATTTGGAAGATTTTCAGCTATCCCTGTTCCCATATCAGATACCATTTAGCTGTTACACGCCAATCAGCTATATTTTTAAATTAATCCAACTTGTACAGCCTAAATCATTAAAAATCAAGCTCTACCCCCTTAATTTTGGTACATAAAGCTTATTTCCGCTTGTTTTAGCTAGTGGCCCCCTGATCTCAAACTAATTACCTCCTTTTCATTTTGATACTCCCTATAAGTCGTGCAATTTGCCTCTGATATGATCCTGTAGATTTTCCACAGGCTTCACCTGTACCACATTCATGAGTTCCACACCTGATAACATTCACCCACCCAAGCATTCAAATATGTTATTTTCATTCACTCCTGGCCGCAGCCGCAATAAAACAAACACAAGTCTGGTATGGAACAACCCAGCGGCCAGACCTGTCCTTGCCTCATACAACAGCGCCCCCTTCCGGTCAGGATACGGAAGCACCGATCACACAAGACACCTCTGACGCAGAAACGAAGACAAAACAAAACACGCGTAAGCCTTCACCTCGTGTGTGGAACAAAGAAACGCTCCCTTCCCCCACACGAGTGCTTTACCACACACACACATGGCTCCAAGCAGACTTTCTCCGACACACAGAAAAAAGAGAAAAGTAACCCTGAGCTTCCGCCCACACACACTATTGTTACGTCTCCCTTCGGTTCCCCCGGCCTTGGAGCCTTCACACGACATACAAAACACGGCGCAAACAAAAGTTATAACAACGTCCTAAAACTAATGCGATCCCTGATCACATGAAATTTGGTAAATCTACCTAAAGTCCCAGACTTTTCACATTTCCCTTCGAACTAAACTATTGATTGAGTGCAATTTAACATCCAGTCAACAAATGTAGTGGAACACCCGCACCACAGCTCATCAAGTCCCCGACTTGATTACACCTTAATCCCGTCAGATTAAGGTTTTGTTCGCCACCTCCGCTGATAACAAAAGGGAAACGTGTCGCTCACGTTGTCCGACGTGAACTCCCGGCAGGCCGTCTCGCCTTCTTCTGGCCACAAGTGAAACTTGTGAATCTAACTAAACACTACCTAAACGTAAAAGAAAGCGTTCGGCGCTTAAACTGTCTGAATATCGTAACCCACCTCGTCAGAATTAACACGAATCACTGGGAGTTAGCTTAAATAAAACCATCTTTATTTTCCGGAGATGGCCGCATGCACACGAACAGAGGAAGTTGAATTTAGTTTTAATTTGGTTTACAGCCGAAAAGCCAGTCCACCGGACATTAACGTCCAAATATGTAACCAGCTTACCTGAAAGTAATGGGCCCAGTTCCTCTCTCTCTGTGTGCACCGCAAGCCACCTCGATCCAATTCAGTGTAGGCCGCGTCACCTCGCCACATGTCGGGTGTCACCATTTGTTGTGGTTAGAATACCATGTCGTGTTCAAAACGGCTGAGGCGTCGCCCTTCGTATAAAAGATTTATTTGACACAACATGGGTTACAGATATTCAGAGACAAACAATTACATTAATAAGATATATGCATATAAATGGAGCATTAAGAACGAACCGTCGCCATGTGCGCCTCCCGGAAAATGCTCAGTGGGCGTGTGTCATTTCCGGCCTTTTATCCCCGTTTGAGAAGGCTAGCTTCCTGATTGGTTCAGCTTCTGTCGCTATGGTTACGACTTAGCCCGCCCCCTCAAGGACGTTAACGTCTATATTTCAGATAAGTTTTGGTTCACCGAAATCGGCTTTCGTTTAACATTTAACTTGCTATTCTACTTTAGGGATACAAAAATCATTCGTGTCAAATTGTTTATACGTAATTATTAATTATTATCTACCTCATGGGTATGTTAATTCAATATCTGTTGGAGGCCTGGTGATTGTTTTTAAGGCAGAATCATCTTAGTTTCTGTCTGCGTTTAAACTGTTAACACTGTTTGTTTAACGTGATTATACCTTAGTGATAACACTGATTTGAAATAGTTGTTTATTTCTAGGAATAATTATATTATCTAACTTATGTTCGTGTTTTTATTTGGATCATGGTTATACTTTTAATTTGATTTTACTTAGTCAAACTATATTGTCTAAATTAAAGAGCTGTGTTCTAGCTTTATTTATGTTAATCAGTCTGCTCTCTGGCCTGATTTGATTGCTTGTAATTTATCAAATGTGAACTTGTAAAATTATCCTTAGCTACTATGAGATTATATTTAAAGGTCAACTAGTTAGAATTAGCAAACATTTTCTATAAACATAGTTCAACCTTGGAAGAAAGACACGCACACCCTTTATGTGACATGACATTTGAGTGCTTGATAGGAATTATAAAAATGTATAAAATATTAAATCCAA
>NW_023624221.1:832-3917 GCF_014905685.2 Nematolebias whitei | reverse complement strand
CCCCCCCTTGAGCCAATCCTTGCGGAAGCTTTCAGAGCGAAGCTGTCCAGGTTGGAGCAGCGTCCCGTCCCTCCTGGGAAACACGACCAGACGGTGACCACGCTCTCCAATCGGGTTCATCAATGTGCTTTTCAGGCAGCCGCAGCTAACAACAATGTGGCGCTGCTAGCATACAGCGTGTCCAAGAGGCTGGAGGCCGCAGATCTGCCGCGGCGTCATCTCGCTCAGCTCCACCACCAGCCCCGCCCATCAGAGACCAGCCCTCTTCATCCCGGTAACCAGCAGTTCAGCGTTTCCCCAGAGATCGCCTGCAGACGGCGCCCTGGGCCAACAAATCTTAGAGCTCACGGGGGAGAAGATTTTAAAAAATGACGGTCTGCGGAGGGTGTGTGTAAAAGTGACACGAAAGTTGAAATAAATCATCATTCAATGATCAAAGTGTCTGTTTTTAGCCAGTCTGTAAGCTCGGATGAACTCACAGCGGCTGCGCACACATCCTCCACACATAACGAGCCAGTGTCCTTAAATAAAGGTTTTTTAAACTCACCGTTGCTCCAAGACATGACGAGACGCTCACACGACACAATGGTAAGCGAAATAACTCGTTGTCAACCCGAGCTGCACGATCCTCACCCAAGCGGTGTCAAACTCGCGCGACGCAAACAACCTTCATCCAAACAGTGCTGCGTTGATGATGGTGCACACACAGCTCCCCGGCGCTCACCGGCTCACATCGGCATAAATGTGGGACTGCAGGCTGGGTCCGGTGAAGGTCCTCGTTCTCAGCAAGAGCGACACATGCCTCACCGAAGCAAACGCGTGCGGCCGCGACGCGGGCAGCCTTCACCCACCGCGTCTCAGCGCTCGGCCGCTCACGGCAGCATAAGCATGAGACAGCTGAGCGAACCCAGTGACGAGTCTCGCCTCCAGCGAGAGCAGCGCGCGTCCCACCAGAGAAAACGTGTGCTTCCGCGGGGCTCGCAGCCTTCACTCAAACAGCACGGCGTAGATGAAGTCGCGCTCTCCGCCTCTCAGCGTTCGCACTGCGACATCGAACGCGCGGCCCCATGGAGTCATCAGTTGTCACACGCTTCGCCTCAACACACACCGGCCCACCTGGACACGAAGGTTGGTCCGCGGTCCAAACGCAGCGCACAGGCGCGTTCAGAGCCCTTTCGAGGAAGCCTCGCCTTGGGTCACGCGGAAAACATTCCCGCGACACATGACGGCGGTCGAGGCGGCGGACTGGATGGCATCCGTACAAAACATGACGCATCACTTAAACGCATGTCCACTCCACGAACGTTACGCGGAGTGGCTAAAAACATGCTCGCCAGACAGATGGATGGCCAGGGTGTTATGCAAAGATTACACGTTGCAATTTGCAATCCGACCCCCTCTGTTCGGAGGAGTTTTAGAGACGGTCCTGTCATCACCAGACCAAATCTCATCCCTAAATGCAGAAGTCCAAGAGCTTCTGATAAAAGAAGTAATCTCCAGGGTTCCCAACGGAGAGGAAAACACAGGGTTTTACTCACGTTACTTCCTGGTTCCCAAACGGACTGGAGGGATGAGACCGATTTTGGATCTGTCAGCTTTCAACAAGGCGATCATGGATAGACCGTTCACATATTGACAACCAGACAACTGTTGGACAACATCCAGAGAAACGACTGGTTTGTTTCCGTCGACCTAAAAGATGCTTATTTTCACATACCGATCATCCCAAAACACAGAAAATTCCTGTGTTTCTCCTTTCAAGGGATGAAGTATCAGTACAACAGGCTGCCGTTCGGGTATTCCCTCGCGCCTCGTACGTTCTCAAAGTGTGTGGAGACAGCCCTGCATCCGTTACACAGAGCAGGGATGAGAGTTTTGTTTTACCCGGACGACCTGCTGCTGCTGTCATGCTCCAGACAGGAAGCAGTGATGCAGTCTCAGGTGTTGACATCACACCTGTTAAATCTGGGCTTCGCCATAAATTGGAAGAAAAGCGCAATTTTCCCGGCCCAGACAATTGTTTATCTGGGAGTGGAGTCAAATTCAACCACCATGAAGGCTCGTTTATCACAAAAACTTTAAAAGACCAACTCCGTCACGTAAGACCTGGCAGAATGGTAACAGCCGTCTCTGTCATGAAGCTGTTAGGAACTATGTCATCAGCTCACACAGTTGTCCCACTGGGTTTATTACACATGAGACGCCTCCAGAGGTGGTTTGCGCGTCTGCGTGTGGACCCAGTAAAACAAAAGAGATGGATGATCACTGTTCCCCCTTCCATGAGGGCAGACCTCTGACATTGGGGAAACACCCTGGTTCTGTCAGAGGGAGTCCCCGTCAGCAGACCCACGTCACACGGGCCAGTCTTCACGGATGCGTCGCTGTCAGGTTTGGGGGGGGGGGGGACATGCCTATCTCAAGCAGTAGGGGCGCTGTGGCCCCATCACACATCAGCCCACATAAATGTTTTGGAGTGTCGCACGGTGCTGAACGTGATTCAACACTTTGCTCCTGTGCTACAGAATCAACACGTTTCGATTCACACAGACAACAAGGTTACTGCTGCATACATAAACCGGCAGGGGTGTGTGCACTCAGCCCAGATGTTACACATTGCGCGAAAGCTACTGTGTTGGGCTCACCAAAATCTGCTCTCCATCAGAGCAGTTTACATACCCGGTGTTCTGAACAAAGGGGCAGACGTGATGTCCAGGGGCGGTCCATGTCACGGGGACTGGACTCTCCACCTGGACCTGATGACTCAGACGTGGCAGAAATTTGGCAAAGCAGCTGTGGACCTGTTTGCGACACAAGAGAATGCTCAGTGTCAACTATGGTTTTCTCTGAGCCCGCGAGACGAACCACCGCTGGGGGTGGATGCGTTTGCCCACAGCCCATGGCCCAAAACGCTTCTGTACGCGTTTCCTCCACCTTCTCTGATCTTACGGTTCCTGAACCGAGTTCAGGAGGAGGGATTGACAGCTCTCCTGGTGGCCCCCCCGAGCG
The DNA here is from genome assembly GCF_014905685.2 of Nematolebias whitei. Classification (NCBI taxonomy): domain Eukaryota; kingdom Metazoa; phylum Chordata; class Actinopteri; order Cyprinodontiformes; family Rivulidae; genus Nematolebias; species Nematolebias whitei. Next base: position 911 of record NW_023624221.1, on the reverse strand, counting down.
CTTGAACGCACCATTATCAGGATTGTACAACATCGACCCCCAAAGTAGCAGACCAAGGAAGCAAGGACACGAGGCAGGT
>NW_023624221.1:0-822 GCF_014905685.2 Nematolebias whitei | reverse complement strand
AGGTGTGACGAGTTGGGTGATTAGCTGTGGAGGGAAAGTGACAAACAGACACAAACAGACAGAGGGAAACCAGGAATCCTACAACCATGGTTCCCAGTCCTGCAACGCCTACTGTCGGGTCACCCGTGGAAACTGCCGTGGAGGGAGGATGCTCTCCTCCAGGCAGGAGGAGCGATAAGGAGTTACCCAGAAATAGGCCAGCACCTGTGGGTCTGGCTGTTGAGCGGCTCCGCTTAGAGAGGATGGGTCTCCCACAGGATGTAATGCACACAATGCAGGATTCACGTGCTGCATCTACCACAGCGCTGTACACATCAAAGTGGACAGCTTTTCAACGCTGGTGTACAGAGAAAGGTGTAGAGGCCACCTCATATCCATTAGGCGGCGTGCTGTCTTTTCTACAACAGCTGATGGACAGAAAGTTGGCATTCAGCACGATTAAAACGTATGCTGCAGCCATCGCTTCCTGCCACGAAAAGTTCGGAGACAGAACAGCTTTTAATCATCCGCTGATGAAGCGTTTTCTAAAAGGTGTACAGAGACGCAGGCCTGTTTTACGCCCACTTGCTCCACAGTGGGATTTAACGCTGGTCCTGCAAGCCCTGATCAAAGCTCCATTTGAGCCTCTGGATCAGGTTCCACTTAAATTCTTGTTTCTTTAATCAATCAACCTTTATTTATACAGGTAATTCCCATTGAGCCTCGAGGACTCATTTACAAGAGAGACATTTAACCTTTAACCTTTAACCTTTGACCTTTAAACAGCCCTGCTGCTGGCTTTAACATCCGCTAAGAGGGTGAGTGATTTATCTGCCCTCTCTG
>NW_023624220.1:0-3917 GCF_014905685.2 Nematolebias whitei | reverse complement strand
TTGTGTCGGGTTTTTGACCCCATCCTCCCTGAGAGAGAGGCAGCCCGAAGAATTTTTGATATTAAACAAGGCAAGGATTCTGTAACCAAATACATCATTCACTTTCACTCTGTTTCAGCAGACAGTCATTGGGATGAACACGCACTCACTGACGCCTTCTTCAGGGGGCTTAATGAAGATGTTAAGGATGTGCTGGCAACAATGGACTATCCCTCATCCCTACGCCAGCTGGAGGAGGTGGCCACCCGTGTTGACCTTCGCCTGCGTGAGCGTGAGCGTGACCGTGAACAGAGTCGAGGCAAGGCCACAGCCATGTCCAGAACCAGACATCACCTTGTGGATCATGAACCTAAAACGGAACAAACCAAGAGCCCTCAGGATCCTCTGTATGCTACGGAACCCATGCAACTAGGAATAAGTCATCTGACCACCCAGGAACGAGAACGTCGGAGGAGGTACCATCTCTGTTTTTATTGTGGTCAAGGCGGTCATGATTGTCATCATTGTCCAGTAAAAGACCAGGCTCAGCAGGAGAAGAGAGGCTCCTGTTGAGTCTTAGTCATAAGATCAAGTCCTCTCCACCTATCATGTCCAAGTCCAAGGTCAAGTTCATAATAAAGGGTGGTCAACCCGTCATCGTCTCAGCTTTTATTGATTCAGGGGCCGACACGGAATTCATTGATAAAACCTTTGCCAAATCCATAGATCTGACCATTGTTCCATCACCTAACAACCATAAGGTCCTCGCTTTAGATGGTCATCCTTTAAGTCAATCTAGTCTTGAAACTGTTCCAGTCACCATGGTGTCAGCCAACAACCATTCGGAACTGATCAGATTCATTGTTATTGATTCACCCCAACTCCCAGTGGTTTTAGGTTCCACTTGGTTACGCAAACACAACCCCCAAATCGATTGGAGGAACCAAGAGATTGTAGGATGGGCTAATGAGTGTTATTCTACATGTATTCAGAGCCAACCCAGTTCACCAGCCCTTGTCACAGCCAATGAGGAGACCTATCCTAATCTAAGTCAGGTACCTAAAGAGTACCATGATTTGAAAGAGGTCTTTAATAAATCAAAAGCTACGTCCCTTCCGCCACATCGTCCATACGATTGTGGTATTGACCTGATCCCAGGTTCTACCCCCCCTCGGGGTAGATTATATTCTTTGTCTGGTCCCGAGCAAGAGTCCATGAGGAAATATATAACAGAGTCCCTCCAAGCTGGTATCATTAGACCTTCAGCATCCCCCGCTGGTGCAGGTTTTTTCTTTGTAGGGAAGAAAGATGGGTCACTTCGTCCATGCATTGACTATAGAGAACTTAACAAAATAACCATAAAGAACAAGTATCCTCTGCCCCTCATGAACTCTGCTTTTGATATAATCCAAAATGCTAAGATATTCACCAAACTGGATCTTCGCAACGCTTACCATTTGGTCAGGATACGGCGGGGAGATGAATGGAAGACGGCTTTTAATACCGCAGATGGCCATTATGAATATCTTGTTATGCCATTCGGCCTCACCAACGCTCCTGCCGTTTTCCAAGCCCTGGTTAATGATGTCCTTCGTGACATGATTAACATTTACGCTTTTGTTTACCTTGATGACATACTTATCTTTTCACAAGATAGCATTTCTCACCGTCGCCATGTCAGAGCTGTCTTAACCCGCCTTTTACAGAACAACTTGTTTGTCAAGGCAGAGAAGTGTGCTTTCCACCAAGTGTCCACCTCATTCCTTGGGTTCAACATTTCTCCAGGTCAAGTATCCATGGAACCCGGGAAGGTATCAGCGGTGGTGGATTGGCCCAAGCCCAAGGATCGTAAACAGCTGCAAAGGTTTCTCGGTTTTGCAAATTTTTATAGGAGGTTCAATAAGAACTACAGTTCAGTTGCAGCTCCTCTTCATTTTCTCACCTCATCTAAGACCAAGTTCATCTGGGACTCCGTTGCCAACCAATCATTCCAGAAGCTCAAAACATTGTTTTCCTCTGCTCCAATCTTGCACTCTCCAGACCCCGAGAAACAATTCATTGTGGAGGTCGATGCATCCAGCACCGGGGTGGGCGCCATCCTCAGTCAGCGCAGCACAGATGGTAAGATCCACCCCTGTGCTTACTTCTCCAGGGCACTCTCCCCCGCTGAGAGAAACTACGACGTGGGAGACCGTGAGCTTTTGGCAGTCAAGATGGCCCTGGAGGAATGGAGGCACTGGCTGGAAGGTGCGAAGAAGTCCTTTTTGGTATGGACCGACCATAAAAACCTGGAGTACCTTCGCACAGCAAAGAGACTCAATCCCCGTCAGGCCAGGTGGGCTATGTTTTTCTCTCGGTTCAGTTTCACCCTCTCTTACAGACCCGGGCCCAAGAATGCCAAGCCGGATGCCCTGTCCCGGGTCTTTGAGGTCAAGGAAGGGCCCTCAGAAGAGGTCGAGTTCATCCTGCCTGAGACCGTACGTCTTTCTTTGACTCAATTAGAACTCGATCTCCAACAAGTCCAACTCTCCGAGCCACGTCCACCCACCTGTCCTAGGGGGCGCCTGTTTGTCCCCAATCAAAAGGTAAAAGAGGTTCTTGAATTATGCCATTCATCAAAGTTGTTCTGTCACCCAGGAATCACCAAGACCCTCCAACTCATTCGCGCCCGATTCTGGTGGGCTACGCTTACGGAGGACACCAAGCACTTTGTCAAGTCATGTCCCGAATGCAATCGTGCCAAGTCTTCCAATCGCCCACCTGCCGGGCTGCTACGACCCCTGCCAATTCCTTCACGCCCATGGTCACATATTGCTATGGACTTTGTGACTGGATTACCCCCTTCTGAAGGTAATTCAGTGTTATTGACCATTGTGGACCGTTTTTCTAAAATGGTCCACCTGGTTCCTCTCCCCAAGTTACCTTCTTCCAAGGAGCTCAGCGTTATCATGGCCAAGGAGGTTTTCAGGCTCCATGGGCTCCCCCAGAACATTGTGTCTGACCGAGGTCCCCAATTCATTTCCAAGTTCTGGAGGGAGTTTTGCAACCTGCTAGGGATCTCGGTCAGCCTCTCGTCAGGTTTTCATCCCCAAACGGATGGACAATCTGAGCGTACCAACCAGGAGGTGGAGACCAAGCTTCGGCTCCTCTGCGAGGGGGACCCGAGGAAATGGACGTCCAACCTCCCTTGGATTGAACAAGCAATCAACTCTCTTCCATCCTCTACATCAGGTATTTCACCCTTTCATGTTGTCTATGGATTCCAACCCCCTGTTTTTTCAGTCCAGGGGAGAGAAGCTCGGGTTCCCTCTGCACGACTCGCAATTTTACGTTGCCAGCGAGTCTGGAGAAAAGCCAGGAGAGCCCTAATTTTGGCCACCAAAAGGTACGTTCGGGGGGCTAACCGCAGGAGAACGCCTCAACCATTGTACAAGGTGGGCCAGAAAGCGTGGCTCTCCACCAAGGACCTTCCTCTCCGTGTGGAATCTAAGAAACTAGCACCACGTTTCATTGGTCCTTTTCTGATTACCAAAATAATCAATCCTGTCTCTGTTCGCTTACAGTTACCCAGGTCCATGCGCATTCATCCAACGTTTCATGTCTCAAGACTCAAGCCATTTGTCCTGCCACGTTTTCGACCCACCACCGAGCTCCCACCACCCGCCCGACTCATTCAGGGGAGCCCAGCCTACACGGTCCGACGCCTTCTTCGATCCAGAAGGTGGGGGAGAGGACTCCAGTATCTGGTAGACTGGCAGGGGTACGGCCTGGAGGAACGTTCCTGGGTGCCCTCACGCAATATTCTGGACAAAACCCTCATTAGAGACTTTCATCGACTGAACCCTCTCCAGCCTGGTGGTCCTTCAGGAGCCGGACCTTGAGGGGGGGGTTCTGTCATAGCTCTGCTCTCTGTCAGCTCCTCTGTCATGCTGCACACT
>NW_023624219.1:0-3918 GCF_014905685.2 Nematolebias whitei | reverse complement strand
GTTACATTTCTGTTAAATTCAATGCACGGCATTACAGTCAGAAAAATGAAGAACTCGTGAAAAGTATGCATAAATATATACACATATATTTGTCATACAACAAGTGACACGTACCCACGTGACTCACTACAAACTGGTGGCCCGTAACGGTTCATGAATGACTGTTAATTCGTGTAAGATTGATTTTTTCATGTTGGCATGTTGAAAAAGTAACAGTTTATCAGCTGTGCTGAAACCGTGCGTCTTTACGCAGCGCAATTGGAGCTGCGCGCTTGTGTTACGCTGGCAATGTTTTAAAAGCTGAAATTGTGTCATTAAGTCTTGTGTAAGCTGAAATTGTACGTCTGTTACGTGTAGCTAAGCTGGCTTTGAGCTGTGGAAACGCTTTATTCTGTTTAAACTGTGTTCCAAGACGCTATTCTGGTCCGGTTCGGTTCTGTGGTTCCGACTCGGTTCTGGAACAGTTCGAACGAGTTGTTAAATAGCTAGAAAGACGTTTTGTCACGGAGCGCCGTTCTCTGTGCAGCTCAGGGGGTTGTTTCGTTACAATTTTTAACAGAAAAAGTGCATTTTGACAGTTTAAAAGACGAAAAGTGACGAACTCATGTTCACGCTAAATCTAGCATGCTGGTTGCTTTAACGCTGCGTCATTGGTTGAAAAAGACCGTGTGTAACGTTCTCATTGGATGAGGGACGTGTCAATCACGCCACCCGGAAATGAAATTCGTTTTCATAGGGAAATAAAATCTGCTTTTTAAAGCTGAAAAGTAACTTTAAAGTGGTTTTGACACGCTGGTTAAATGCTTCGAAGCTATTTGCTGAAATTTTGCTACGTTAGAGTTTAAAATTCGTCAAAAAACGATGTTTTTAAACAACGCTAGCGATGCTAATTTTAAGCTAAACAGCTAACGACCGGAGCTTAAACTACGCCTAAAATCACTAAATGAAGCTGAAATATTGTTCCAAAAACTCATGTTCAGGCTAAGAAGTCGTGTTTGTTGAAATTTTGCCACGTTTGTGTAAAAAATCCGTTCAGAAATGTTGATTTTAACCGAGTTTAGCCGAAGCTAACTTCAAGCTAAGCGGCTAACAACAGGATGTCAACCGAACGCCACAGGAAGTTATAGCTCCCCTAGTGAATAACACAAACAGTGTCTGAGTTAAGATTAGTAAGGTAAGGCTGACATCTTCTGGACAACCTTGAGAAGACAGGTTTTCACTCGCTTATTAGGTCTAAACAGTGAAATTAAACGTTTTAATTTTCTAAAAGGCATTTTTCGAGTTAATAAACGTTCCTTAAAGCTGAAAATTACTGTTATCTTGCATTTTAAAAGTTATAAGGTATTTATGCAAACGAGCATTCACCAAAACAGTTTTATTTCACTGGTAATCCCTTAAAACTAAGGTTCAAAAATAAACATTAACTTTTTAAAAATAGAAACAGTTACAGATTTTCACAAAGTTGGAAAAAGTTTACTCATTTGCTAAAAGGATAGTGCACGTTTAATTGATAAATCACTAAATAAAAGTAAATACATCAGACAAAGAGACTTTGCTGATTTTATTTATTTTGAAAAACCTAAAACATTAAAATTCTCCTGTTTAATCTTTAAATAGAAGAAAAATGACAAGCGAAGAAGAAGAAGACAACTTTTTAAAACCAACAAATGATGACATCATTTTGGGGGCCTTAAATATTTTAACAACTCCACTGATTGGTACACAATTAGAGCAATTACAACAACTTGATGAAGCTCAAAGACAAGAAGAGCTGAAAAGTCTGGCCGCAGGAACATTAAAGACAGAGAGTAAAAAGCTCAGCCTTGAACGGTTAGCAAAAATCTCTCTGCTTCTAAAAGCTGAATTGGATGAACGGTCGGAACGCCTTGACTGGATGTCTAAAACACATGAGAAGGATCTCTCAGAAATGCAGGCGTCACTAGAAGCAAAATCTTATGAAAAGCTTAAAGAAATAGACCGTCAGTACAAAGCCACGTGTGCAGATAACGAGGTGCTACAACAACAGTTGCAGCTTGCAAAAACTGAACTGGAACAATGCAAAATAGATAAACAAAATCTACAAAAGCTACATATGCGCTTAGAAGGTGACTACTGTACATCCCAGGAACATTTAAAAAAATGTGAGGCGAAACTAATAGCAGCAATAGAAAAAGGTCAGAATGTTGTTCAAGGTGACCTGGAATCCAAACCAGACCTTGAACAAAGTCGGACTAATACACCAATTACTCAACGACCTCTTTACTTAAACAGTACTTTTAGACCCATCCAATCACCTACACAAACGGGCAGAGTAACACCCCCACAACTGATCACGCATGTGAGACCATTGATATCTTCTCCATCAATGGATGACTTGCAAAAAATCTCAAAATATGTACAACGTTTCATCCCTGAACCGTTGGGTTCCGCTGGAACGAAAGCGTACCTCAGAGATCTGGATTTCAGATTGAGAGCTTATCCAAACGCTACGGTAGAAGATAAAATCAGTCTGATACGACTCACTTCGGACAGAGAGGTGTTTACCTTCATCGAGCGTCTACCAGATGCAACGAGAAGGGATTACAAACTTCTGTGTGAAGCTCTGATCAAAGAGTACGACGCCTGCGCTGGGCCTTCTGGGTATCCAGCCGCAGACAAGGTCACGCAGGGCAAGAATGAACATCCAAAAGTTTATTACAAAAGAATCTTCCAAGCTTATTTTGGTAGCAGAAATGAAACCGGAATGGAGGAAGAAGAAGGTTTTAAATTTGTTTTCAGCAAAAATCTCCATCCTGACATTCAAACGTCAGTGCAAATGATGGCAAATTACAGAGAAAAATCCATCAGTGAGATTAAACAGTGCGCTGTGAACGTGTTTGAGGCACGTTGTCATGCCAAGACGCCCATAGAAGTGTTTCCTGGTGTAAAGGTTAAACCCCACTCCCTAGAATTAGAAGGAAGGCGTGCATCGCCACCCCCTCCTAAAAAGGGAGAAAAAAGGCAGTATTTTCAGACTAACAAACCGCATCATGAAGGTGCACGCTGGGATAAAAAGGCTCCTCCTTCAGAGGACGAACGTGATTATCGTAAATGGGACCAGCGGAGGACGCAAAAAAATGGGAACCGAGAGGAACCCCAAAAAGACGTACCTAGCCGCCCCCCACCTCGGACGAAACGTCCAGAGGCGAAAAAATCACAAAAATTCCAGAAAAAAGGCCCTCCACCTCTGAGCTCGGAAGAGACAGAAAAATTGCGTGAAATGTTAGAAGATTTGAAACACACTGACAAGGGAAGCCGACCAAAAGCACTATGCAGTGAGGTACTCACTACTACATCTCTGGGCGCGAATGACAACACTACAGATGTCGGTGAAACACACCAAGACGTTGCTGTTGTTGCCTCAAACAACCCCTCATCGGATGAAAGGGGGGTAAACACACACACAAACGATGACGAGTCATCGCAAGCTGAACACTCAGAAACAGCTTCTGCTGTGCTGACGGTTCAGACAAATCAAGATTACACAGATAAATCTGAACGCATGAAGAAGCGTCAGAAAAAAACCAAAAGGTTTCTGTGTAACTTTATCAGAAAGGGGGCCGCCAAAAAGGCGTACCTGTCAGTAACACTCGAAGGTGTCCTCACACACGAAGCACTCCTGGACGGTGGGGCAGACATAACAATTATGTCGGCTAAACTGTTCGAGGAGCTGAGGACAGCCGCAGCCGAGAAAAACAGGATAATACCTCTATCTGATTGTGCTATAGAAATGCAGGGTCTCTCGGAGAATAAAACAACCCTGACAGCTATAGCAATGGTTCACATGCAGATTGGCAATATGACACTGTACCACCCGGTACACGTGACCCATGTTGACTCATTCCCATTTTTGGTTGGCCAGGATTTTATAAATCGCTT
>NW_023624218.1:0-3920 GCF_014905685.2 Nematolebias whitei | reverse complement strand
TCCCGCAGGAAATTGTTGTGCCAGAGTTTCAGTACAAAGGAACACACAAAAGCAATCACACAAGATATAAAAACAACAGAATATAAAAATACCAGCAATTAAGTTCTAAAACAATAACGTGAACATTAATTATTTTTTTGCCCTTAAGAAAAATTTGATTCATGTTATTTATATACATTTCCAGAACATAATGAACAGTTCAAAATGTTAATTCTTGCATTGCTAATTTGCCTATAAACTCATGTAGTGTGGATGTGCATTACAGTCGAACTTTCTTTAAAACCCTACATATTATTGTCCTCAAACTTGAAGAGAAGCATCCCTTAGATAAACAGTGAAAAACACAAGTAAAGCATTCTAGTTTTTATTTTTACAACTTAATTTGCCTATAAATACAAGTAGTGCCAACATGACACAGTGTTAAAGTGCATTAAAATTGGAATGTCTTTGAAACCCCACAGCTGAATTTCCACAAACTTGGTGAGAAACATACTTTAAATGTGTGGAATCAAAGAAAGAAAATCTAGGTTAAATGTTGCTTTTTTGTACATCATTCACCTTTAAACAGGGGCCATACACAACAGCACAAATACAGCCCAGCTGTAAGGACGTTGTTGTAATTGAGCACTCTGGATTTGAGCGAACGTAAGGTTTCCGAATGCGGGGAAGGCTTTACCGCAGTCCCCCACCCCGGTCGACAACTGTCAGCACTAAGTAGTGCTAAGCTAGCGTTAAACACAGATGCGCTAGCTAAGATGCTACAGACATAGCCACAGACAGATGTGGCCACAAACATATGTAGCGTTCCGCTTCTCTCATGCATCCTCACCCCCCCTCCCCCGGTCAACAACTGCCAACACTAGCGCGCAACACAGGGGTGTCTCCCCCTCCTTCCACTGCCCTGTTGACAAAAAACCCCAAAAACGATGAGCGTCATGCCAAGCCAAGTGACAGAGGAGAAACACTGCATGCTGGGTGGAGAGTTGTTGTAGGTAACCAGGAAAACCCGGGATGGACTTTTAGTGGTATGAGTATTCTCCTATTAATAAAGTGGAATGGATTCATTCACAAAAAAAAAGAAAACGCTGGGTGAACCAATATTTCATTGTAAATGTGGAGAGGTCCAAATGAGTTTTTTTGTAAATGTATCCCCTAATGTATAATATACATTATATACATATAATTGTTGTGATGCCTATGGGTCTATTAAATGGACAAAGACCTTAAGAATTCTGCCAAATTGGTTACAAAGTGGCTTAGGGACAACAAATTAATGTTTTGGACAGACCATCACAAAGCATTTAATCTGACTTTTTTTTTTTTTAAGCGAGCAAAGCTGAAAAGGTGTGTGTGTGTGAGCAAGGCAGTTCTGATTCAGTTCCACCAGTTTTGTCAGGAGAGATTAAAACAAAATTACAGCAAACTTTCATCACAAACTCGTGGAAGAAAACCAAACTGTTTGATCCCAATCGTACAGTTTAAAGGCAATGCTACCAAATGCAGAGAAAATAGATGATTACTTGTAATGGGGATGGGGGCAAGTGGACAAAGCATTTTCTATAATTGTAATACAATTTATCTGTTGTTCTTAGTTTCTTGAAAGCCAGTCGTATATTATAAATAGTTTACATTATTTTATGTTTATCCTAAATTGTTTAATAAGTGTTATTACTGGTACATAAATTAGACGTGTGACTGTTCAAATTAGTGTGAATTTATGATCTTCGTTTTGGATTTGAGCTGGATTTTGGATAAGAGTCGACAGATTTGACGCCAAGCGGGACCGCTTCGTCTAACAGCTCCACACCAGTCGCTGAGTGGACCAAAACCGAGTCGACGATGATGTTGGACTTTACTCCGTGATAATCAGTAGCTGATTTACAGCAGGTAAATCAACGTTCTTAATAATGTGTGCTTGTGTTTACTTTGGTCACACAACAACCAACTGAGATTTTATCCTGATGCATGCTCAATAATCCAGGTAGAAAATTCTAAAAAAGTTAAATCTGGTCCTCTGGACATTCAAAAGACAAAAACAAAAAAACAAAAAAAGTAGAAATATTTTGGCTTTCATCCGAGAGACTTCCTCAGTCTGAGGTGCTGTATTCAGCTCAGTCTTATAAATAGCACCTTCTCAGAGTGGATCAACCAGTTTTGCTGCTGACAACCAAAACCAGCTGATCACATGCTCAAGAAGGACCATCAGCCTAACAATGGATCATTAGCACACTGATGGCTGTTTACTGTTCACAGAGGGCTGAGTGATACTAGCAATCACAGCATTGTAAGAGGGGGACAGTTGAACCCGGAGGCCTCCACCCCTGTTTAATGATGGGCGGTTTCTTTTCACAAAGATGGCCTCCTTTACTCCTCTCTCAAACCATCGTTCCTCTCTATCCAGGATGTGAACATCTTCATCCCTGAAAGAGTGACCGCTGGCCTGGAGATGAGTGTAGACCGCAGAGTCCTGGCCTGATGATGTTGATCTTCTGTGCTGGGCCATCCTTTTGGCCAGTGGCTGTTTAGTTTCCCCAATGTAAGACTGATCACAGCCCTCCTGACACTGAACAGCATACACAATATTACTGTTTGTGCCGGGGGACTGGATCTTTGGGATGAACCAGTCTTTGCCGTAATGTATTTTGGGGTTTAAAAGCCACAGGTTGCTTAACGCAGCATTAATGTTCAGTTGAGCCCAAACTGTTAAAAGCATGAAACGCCAATATAAAAATATAATGTTACCCATGTCAGAAAATACATTACGTTTGACAACACACGCGCTGCACACGTGAACCCCGTCTGTGGGCGTAACCAGAACCATAGACATACAAGCTATTTGGCAGCTCTATACAGCTCTGGGTGTAAACCAGATGTAAAAACGTAGTCTGTTTGTCATATGTTGTGTTTTACCTGCCTGCGTGCTGAAACCACTTGTCATGTTACAGCCAATACAGAAACTTGACACCAAAAAAAGAGTCACGTTTCAATCCATACACCGACGGTCGGTGCCATAAAAGAACCTCGGTTCGGTATACATCCTTATGCAAAATCCTTTAAAATAATTTATTTTAAGTAAACAATTCATGGCTCATCCATCAATCAGCCAATTGTGTCATGTTCAATCTTACTTTGAAAAACTGCGATATAGTGATTCTGCAAAAAATGAACCGCGAAGTAGCGAGGGACTACTGCACAGATCAAAGCTGGACACTGAAAATTAACTCAGAGTGGCAGCGTCACAACATGAACCCAGGTTTGAGAAGATCTGCAGCAACAAGCAGGTTCACACCAGTCACTGAAAAGAAGTGACAATTAAATGTGTCATTTTTGCTCAACAAACATTTGTTTTTTCCCCTATCAGGGAGATGTTTGTGTTTTTAATCCTATTTTGCATGGAGAGGTGTTTTTTGAAAATGATTTATTGATAGCAATGTTAAATATTGTCACCCAGATAAAAAATAAATAAACTGATGCGCTTAAAAATATTAGACGGTAAAAGTATTTTGTTATTTAAAAGAGGTTGTAGTTCATATTGCAGCCTGTGATTTATTGGAGTTTACCTTTATTAGTGCAATTGTTCAAAATAAAGTTGAGGTGTGAAATAAACTGCGATGGAGTTTGAAAACTAAATATGTGGATGTGTCTGGTTGGAGACTGTGTGTGCACCGGGCGGGGGGATTTTCTTATAAATCAAAGGGGGTGCAGCTGAAAAAGTTTGGGAACCACTGGTTTAATCCATTAGCGAGCTAAGCTACAAACACAAATGAAAGATATGCAAGTTCTTAAAGACTAAGTTTGTTAGCTTCATTAAAACTGTAACTACAATGATACAAACATCATCAAAGTTGAACAAAATATACAAACCTAAATTGGAGAGTCCAACTTTGGAGTTGAAATCATCATCCAGGATTTGGTTTTGT
>NW_023624217.1:0-3920 GCF_014905685.2 Nematolebias whitei | reverse complement strand
AGTTGAAGATCGACTCTTTACCTTTGCAGACGATAGTTCGGCCTTGGGGTAGAGTTGCCTTTCAACGCTTTTCAGCGTCTCCGTAAGGACAGCTGTGACCTCAGGAGTCGTGAGATCAATTCGTTCAACAGCCCGCTCACCTCCCAGGTGGACTCACATGAGCTGTGAGCCCGTCAGAGTTCCACTCAGATGTGGAAGATTCCATAATCCCCACGAGACTCGGAAGAACTTCGGATCATGTCTGGAACTTCTTGTTCTCTCCAGCAACTTTTCTGTTCGGTTCTGCTCTCCGAACTGTTTGGAACTAGGAAGTGTCGACATTTAAAGAGTTCTGTTTCCGGTTCATTTGGGAAGTCCTGATTGGCTGAAAGAGCCAACAGGGGTATGGTTTTAGTGACGTAAGAGGTTACTAGAAGTCAGAAAAACAGTGAGATGTTTTGGAACAGACAGAAAAATGTTTTTGGAACAGACAGAGAAATGTTTAGGCGAGATGACAGACAGCAGGTACCAGCTTCTTATTACTGTCTGAGAGGTTTTAAAAACATGACAGTTCGTTCCAATAAACTTGTTTGCGTTTGTCTCCGACTTTTGACCGACATCACAACTTGCTCATTTCAGACAGAAGATCAAGAAAATGAATAATTACTCTGTAACAGACATTAACTTGATTTCTACTTTGAATGAGGATTAAAAATCATTAATACTGTTTAACAGTTGATTTAAAATGAGTAGTTCACTTCAACATTTAAAAATGATTTGAACTAAACACACTTTGATTATCAAGATATTGTAAAATAGTAATGATAATAAAAAAGAGAGTGTTCTTTCAATTGATTAGTGCAGGACACACTTAGAAGTCTCTGGATGAGCTTAATTTGTGTTTCTGGACTCAAATCAATGAAATAACAGTTCCTGTTCCAGGAAGGTCCAGGTTTTGACCTGAGGCTTAGTTCACTACACTCGCAACATCACAAGATCTATCAAAGATCTGGAGACTGATATAGTGGAACTAGAGCACCTCAGTGAAACCACAGGAAATCGAGAGCACATTGAAGCCCTCAAATCTAAAAGGTTAGTTTTAACAAACCTGCTGGACGCAAAAGTCCAGGGTGCATTGGTCAGGTCCCGGATGCAGAACATCACAGAGATGGATGCACCTTCCAGCTTCTTCTTCAGCCTGGAGAGGAAGCACGGGCAGAGAAAACTCATCCACTCTCTGTTGTCGGACACCGGGCAGCAGCTGAACGAGCCGAGTCAGATCAGGTGGAGGGCTGTGGAGTTTTACTCCTCGTTATTCAAAAGCGAATACGAGAGGAACGACGAGCTGTTCAGGGAGTTCTGCAGTGGACTACCCCAGGTCTCTGAGGAGACTAACGCCGACCTGGAGCGCCCCCTTGGGCTTCAGGAGCTCCACACAGCCCTCCAAAACATGCAAGGCCAGAAAGCTCCCGGCATCGACGGACTCACTGTGGAGTTTTATAAGGCCTACTGGGACATCCTGGCAGAGGATCTGCTCCATGTCTTCAGTGAAAGCCTGACCACTGGTTTGCTCTCGCTGTCGTGCCGCAGAGCGGTCGTCACCCTCCTGCCATAAAAAGGGAACCTGCAGGAGATGAAGAATTGGCGCCCGGTGTCCCTTCTCTGTACCGACTACAAAATTCTCTCCAAGGTCCTGGCAACCAGGATGAGAGAAGCAATGGAACAGGTCATCCATCGAGACCAGACTTATTGCATCCCCAGCAGGTCCATGGTAGATAATATCTACCTGATTTGAGATGTTTTGGAAGTCTCCAGTTCATTGGGTCTGAACACAGCGTTGGTCTCACTTGACCAAGAAAAGGCTTTTGACCGCGTTGAGCACAGCTTCTTCTGGGAAACCATGGAGGGGTTCGGGTTCAGCGCTGGTTTTATAGCCAAGATCCAGGTGCTGTACAGTAACATTTAGAGTGTGCTGAAAGTCAACGGTAGCCTGTGTGCTCCTTTTAGGGTGTATAGAGGTGTTCGGCAATCGGCAGGGCTGTGCGCTCTCTGGAATGCTCTATGCGCTCTCCCTGGAACCCATCCTTAAAAAGATCTGTTCGAGTGTTTGTGGTTTAGTTTTACCTGGTTTTAACAGTAACATAGTTTTATCCGCCTAAGCTGATGACGTTGTTGTTTTTATAAAAAAAACAACAAGATGCCGACAGGCTAAGTGCGGTCACCGAGAGTTTTTCCACCCTGGCTGCTGCGAGGGTGAACTGGGTAAAGAGCACAGCCTTCGCCATGGGTGAGTTGCCTGAAGGGCTCCCAGTTCTCCCTCAAAACCTCCCGTGGAAGAGAGACGGGCTTAAATACCTCGGCATCCATCTAGGGGATAAAGCTCAAGTGGGAAAATGTGGAACAAAAGGTCAGGAGCAAATTAGAAAAATGGAAATGGCTACACACTCAAATGTCCTACAGAGGCAGAGTGCTGGTTTTAAACAACCTGGTCACATCACAACTGTGGCACAAACTTTGTGTTTTAGACCCACCTCCAGGCCTGTTGGTAAAGATCCAGTCTGAGATGGTGGAGTTCTTTTGGAAAGGTCGACATTGGGTGCCGCAGTCTGTGCTGTTTTTACCGAGAGGAGGGGGGACAGGGCCTTGTCCACCTGGCCAGCAGAATGGCAACGTTTCGATTACAGTTCCTCCAGAAATACCTGGCGGGACCTCCTGACAATGTGTGGAGGGACATGGCCAGCTGCATTCTTAGACGCGCAAGATGGTTGGGGCTGGATGCTGCTCTGTTTCTGACCAATGTTAGCCTTTTAAAGTTATAGGGGTTACCCCAGTTTTACCAGAGTGTTTTTAAATTGTTTTCCTTTTTTAACCCAAACAGATCAAGAACGTATAAGTCTCTGCATTGGCTTTTAGAGGAACCGCTAATCTGTGGTGCAAGGCTAGACGTGTCCGATAGCACGGTACCAGGTCTGTCAGGGGTGCTGTGCGGGTCTGGGACGGTGACTCTGAGGCGGCTGGTAGAGACGGCCTGTCCGGACTTCTCCAGCGTCTGGGAGGTGCTTTCGCTGCTTGGAGTCCGGTCTGCCAGGCTGGTGCGGCGCTTCCTGGACCGGGTGAAGGAGAGGATCACAGCAGGGGAGGAGCGTCTCCTGCAGCTGTGGTCCGGGGGAGATCACCTGCCTGACCCAATGGACCCCTTCCTGGACATCAACCTAGATCCTGACTTCGCAGACAGTAGTGGACCTCTGCTGTGCAGCACGGACCCACAAATAGACTTGTGCACAACGGGTCCAAAAGTGCTCTATAAGACTTGTGTTAAAGTCCTAAACAAGAGAACTTTCAACAACAGAGCTGTCAGTGTGTGGGACGGCAAGTTTGGAGGACAGAAGCCCCAGTGGAGGACGCTTTACAAACCTCCCATAAAAAACGGACTGGTGATCTCCAATGGAGGATACTTCACGGCGCCATCGCAATGAACTCTTTCCTATCGATCATCAGTCCTGAGGTTTTAAACGAGTGTCCTTTTTGCAGTTTGTCCGAGAGTGTTTTTCATGTTATTATGGATTGTGTACGACTGACTGCTCTTTTTAACTTAATGACGAGGATCTTTAGCTTTTTTGATACCGTTTTTACCAAATCTGTTTTTATTAATTGTGTATATTACAGCAAAGCCACTAAATGCAAATCCAGAATTTTAAACTTTTTAATTGCCGAAGCCAATATGGCAATGTATTTATCTTGCAGAGACAGACTGCAGGCTGGACCTCAACTTGACGCCGTGTCTCTATGGAAGTGCAACATCAAGGCCAGACTGGTGTTGGAGTTTTGCTTCCACAGAGACACCGGAGACTTGAACAAGTTTGTGGAACTGTGGGGTTTTAAAAAGGTTTTATGTATCCTGATGCATGCTCAATAATCCAGGTAGAAAAATCCAAAAAAGT
>NW_023624216.1:0-3921 GCF_014905685.2 Nematolebias whitei | reverse complement strand
TGCTGGATTACATCAAGCTTCAAGGACAATCGACGACGTAAGTCCATAGTTGGAATTCATCTCCATAGACAGGTGATGATTTCCAAAGGGGGGACTGTAGTGGACTAGGCCTACGTCGAAACTAAGTCTAAGGTCAAAACTCTTGACCTTTAGAACCTTGTGGGACAGGAACTGTCATTTCATGTATTTGAATACATAAATACAGGTTCACCCATCCTGAGACTTTCTTTCTTGAAGATTCAAGTGAAAAGAACACTCTCTTTTTATTATCATTACTATTCTACAAATGTTGATAATCAAAGTGTCTTAGTTCAAACCATTTTAGATGTTGCAGTGAACTAATCAATTTTATTAACTGAGTAATGATTTTTATTCTCATGCAGTTAGAACTCATGTTAAAAGCTGTTACAGAGTAATTATGCATTTTTCTGATTTCTGCTTTTGAATGAGCAAGTGTGTGCGTTTACAAGGTTACAGTCAAACGAAAAACAAGTTGTTATGTTAAAACTGTCATGTTTTAGAATCCTCTCAGACGTAAGTAGAGATGTTTTGCACCTGTTTCCTGAAACACGCCAAAACAAAACCCTCTCGGTCTATGAGAACATTTCTGATCTGTCTCATAACAATTCTCGCTGTCTCTAACCTCTTACGTCACAAAACCCACCCCGTCTGGTCGTTTCTGACCAATGAACAAATCCCAAAAAGTGAACCGGGAAAGAGTCTTTAAAATGTCAGTACTTCCTGGTCTACACAGAGTTGGAGAGTTGTCAGACTTCTAGAGTTTTTGGAGAGTTCGAGAGTGCTGGAGAGTTTTCTGCTGGTTCTGTTCGAGTTCTGTCGGAGACGGGATGATCTTGACATGACAAAAAGCTCTTCCGAGTTCCATGGGATTATAACTTTCACTAGCCACTACTGCTGACGAGCTACAGCCACCATCAGGAGACGCTGGACAGGTAGCGTTAACGGAATTCCATATCTGCTGATGAATCTTCAGAAAGGTAATGGATCAAGTTTCCTACCAAGCGTACCGAAGGAGAGCTGGGCTTCTGATGGAGAATGTCGGTTCTGGTGAACATTCCTCCCCTCCCATTCAATCTTACTCCCTTTAACTTCTTTCATCTTTAACTTTCTATCAAGTAGAAATTCTCCCAGATATTTAGAAATGTCTGTGTAAAGTGCTTATTCACATCCGTGTGGGTAAAAGATCATAGTTGTACAGTTTATAAATGTCTGTGGTGCAGCAACGGAAAAATCATGGCCGTATGATTTTTCCTGATTGATTGCTTATATTGTTATTTTCATAATTTGCCAAATTAATGTAAATGTTTGATGTTAAATTTGATTCTGTAAATAAATGACCGCATTCATTTTGATGGGTCAAATATAAATGACGTCTCACTTTGCATTTCCTTAAATTCAATGCACGTTTTATTCAGTCCAGAAAAATGAGGAACCCGCGTTAAATGATGAATATATCCCAGCATCTGTTCATCTACAAACTGGTGGCCCGCTACGCGCTCCTAAATGGACTGTAACCGTGTACACATTGATTTTCATGTTGGCAAGGTTGTAAAATAACAGTTTATCAGCTGTGCTGAAAGACTGCATGTTTACGCAGCGGCTGGGCTGCGCGCTTGGAGCTCGGCTCTGCAACTTTACGTTGTGTTACGCTGGCAATGTTTTAAGAGCTGAATTTGTGTCATTGAGTCTTTATAAAGCTGACTTGTACGTCTGTATGTGTAACATAAGCTGGCTTTGAGCTGTGGAAACGCTTTATTCTGTTTAAACTGTGTTCCAGACGCTGTTCTGGTCCGGTTCGGTTCTGGTGCCGAATCGGTTCTGGAAAAGTTCGAACGAGTTGTTAAATAGCTAGAAAGACGTTTTGAGACCGGAGTAGCGGACTCCGGGCAGCTCAGGGGTTGATTTGTTACATTTTTAGCGGAGAAAGTGCATTTTGATGGTTTAAAAGACGATAAGTGATGAAAGAGTTTCAAGCTAAATTAACATGGTTGCTAACGCTTCGTGGTTGGTTGATTTGCTGCTGTGGAAAGCTCTGATTTGCTGAGGAGGTGGACTGACGTCACCTCCCCTCACCCCTACGCTGCGTCATTGGTTGAAAGAGACCGTTTGTAACGTTCTGATTGGATGAGGGAAGTGTCAATCACGTCACCCGGAAATGAAGACTCGTTTTCATAGGGAATAAAATCTGCTTTTTAACGCTGGAAAGCGCATTAAAGCTGTGTTCTGAAACGCTGTTTAAATTCTTTATAGCTTATTCGCTGAAATTTCGCCACGTGAGAATTTAGAGACCGTCATGAAATGATGCTTTTGAACTACGCTAGCGATGCTACATTTTAAGCTAACAAGCTAACGACCGGATGGATGACGTGTCACGTCACTTCCCCCAAGTCGGAAATGAGCTTTACCGTGCTTAAATTCACTAAATACAGCTGCAATATTGTCCCACAAAACTCATGTTTCAGTGTTATGAAGTCTGATTGCAATAATTTTGCCACGTTGTGTAAAAAATCCGTTCAGAAGTGTTGGTTTTCACCGAATCAAGCCGATGCTAATTTTAGCTAACAAGCTAACGACCGGACGCCACAGGAAGTTATAGCACCCCTAGTGGACGACACAAACAGTGTTTGAGTTAAAATTGTTGAGGTTCTACTGACATCTTGTGGAGAAGACGTGGGATCACAGGTTTTCACTTCGTTTTTAGGTAAAGAGTGAAATTAAACGTTTTTATTTTTCTGTAAGGCAATTTTTGAGCTAAAAAACTCCCTCAAAGCTGAATAAACACTGTTATCTTGCGTTTTAAAAGTTATGAAGGTATTTATGCAAAGGGCTTTTACCAAACAAATTTTTATTCACTGATAAATTCTTGAGAAACAGGTACATAATAAAAATTTAGAAACTTTTAAATAAGATACAGTTACAAATATTCACAGAGTTGAATAGTTTACTCATTCTGCTAGAAGATAATGCACGTTTAATTGATAAATCACTAAATAAGAGTAAAACTTATCAGGAAAAAGAGATTTTCTGGTTTCTTTTACCACCTAAACATTTACATCTACTATTTAATTTCTAAATAGCAGATAATGGCGGACGTAGAGGTAAACACTGACCCCTTACAATCCGAGGATGCGGTCCAGACAGCCTTACACATTTTAACAAATTCAATTATTGGCAAAAATTTGGAGGAATTGCGAGACCTTGATGACGATCAAAGACGTGAGGAGCTGCAGAGTTTATCAAAAGCAGCTACAGTGAAGGAGGACACAAAATCAAGCCGCGTACGGTTAGCAAAAATCTCTCTGCTTCTGAAGGCGGAATTAGACCGATTGGTGGTAGAAAAGGGCGTGCTGTTCAACGGATATAAGTCTGAAAAAGAGAGGTGTGACGAATTGATGATTGAATCTGAGTCGCTGAAGCAACACCTTGAGGCTGCTGAAGACCTCTCACAGAAAGAGCTGTCAGAACAGGCTCAATCATATGAGGAGAAGTGTGCCGAGCTGATAAGTGAATCTGAGTTGCTGAAACAAAAGATTCAAACTGATAAGGACCTCTCAAAGAGGGAGCTGTCAGAACAGGCTCGATCATATGAGGAGAAGGTTGCGGATAAGGAACGAGCGTACCAAGACGCGTGTGCAGATAACGATAAGTTACGAGCACAGTTGCAAACCGCTTTAAGGGAGCTGGCCGATTGCAAGGCAGACAAGGGGTTAATAACCCGGAGTTGGCTGACTTTACAAGATAAAAATCAGTCAACAAATGAGCGTCTGGCAGCTTGTGAGGAGAATTTAGCTATGGCTACAGAATGGATTTCTGTAATGGAGCGAGATGATCTGAGAATCGAACAGGGTCAGCTACAACCGCCCCAGACAGATGCTGTTGCACCTCCTCCCCTTAGCCCCG
>NW_023624215.1:0-3921 GCF_014905685.2 Nematolebias whitei | reverse complement strand
TCCCTGACCCGGAGAGGGCACTCTACCCTTTTCCGGCTCAAGACTATGGCCTCGGATTTGGAGGAACTGATCTTCATCCCGGCCGCGTCGCATTCGGCTGCGAACCGCTCCAGCGAAAGCTGTAGATCACGATCTGATGAAGCCAATAAGACCACATCATCTGCAAAAAGCAGAGACGCAATCCTAAGGCCACCAAAACGGATCCCCTCGACACCTTGGCTGCGCCTTAGAAATTCTGTCCATAAAAGTTATGAACAGAATCGGTGACAAAGGGCAACCTTGGCGGAGTCCAACTCTCACCGGGAACAAGCCCGACTTACTGCCGGCGATGCGGACCAGGCTCTGACACCGGTCATACAGGGACCTAACAGCCCGTATCAAAGGGCCCGGTAGCCCATACTTCCAGAGTACCCCCCACAGGGTCCCCGAGGGACGCGGCGAACGCCTTCTCCAAGTCCACAAAGCACATGTAGACTGGTTGGGCAAACTTCCACGCACCCTCCAGGACTCTGCTGAGAGTGTAGAGCTGGTCCAGTGTTCCACGGCCAGGATGAAAACCGCACTGCTCCTCCTGAATCCGAGGTTCGACTATCCGACGGACCCTCCTCTCCAGAACCCCCAAATAGACCTTACCAGGGAGGCTTAAGAGCGTGATTCCCCTGTAGTTGGAACACACTCTACGGTCCCCCTTTTTGAATAGGGGGGCCACCACCCCGGTCTGCCAATCCAGGGGAACTTCCCCCGATGTCCATGCAATATTGCAGAGTCGCGTAAGCCAACACAACCCTACAACATCCAGAGCCTTAAGGAACTCTGGGCGAATCTCATCCACCCCTGGGGCCCTGCCACCGAGGAGCTTTTTAACCACCTCGGTGACCTCAGCACCAGAGATTGGAGGGCCCGACCCAGAGTCCCCAGGCTTCGCTTCCTCAGTGGAAGACGTGCCGGTGGGATTGAGGAGGTCGTCAAAGTATTCCGCCCACCGACCCACAACATCCCGAGTTGAGGTCAGCAGCACACCACTCCCACTATAAACAGTGTTGGTGGCATACTGCTTTTCCCCCCCTGAGACGCCGGATGGTGGACCAGAATCGCCAGTCTTCTCAAACTGGTTGAAAAAACAAATTCCATGCTCAATAATCCAGTTAGGATTGTCAGGCAGTCAGATGATGGTTTATTTGGGACCAAAGTTAGTCATGGAGTTCCACAGGGCTCAGTGCTTGGGCCAATAGTCTTTACTATATATTACTTCCATTAGGTAAAGTTATTAAACAGCATGGAATAAATTGTCATTGTTATGCTGATGACACAATTATATTTGTCCATTAAACCCAATGAATCCAATCAGCTACTTAGACTACAAGCATGTCTTAAAGACATAAAAACCTGGATGATCCTTAATTTTCTCCTGTTGAACACAGACAAGACTGAGGTTTTGGTTTTTGGACTTGAGCACCTAAGGAATGAATTTTTCAGTCTTTCTAATAATAATAATAATAATAATTGATTTAATTTGTAACGCACTTTTTATTAACAAAAATCTCAAAGTGCTACAGAATGCAACTAAAATCAATGATAAAATCATGTGGAGGCAGAATAGGCTTGCTTAAAAAGAAAAGTCTTTAAGCCTTTTTTAAAGTCAGTCAATGATTTTGGAGCTCTCAGATATTCAGGGAGGGAGTTCCAGAGGTGGGGGGCAGCCACACAGAATGCTCGATCTCCCATGGTTCTTAATTTAGTTCGTGGAAGGTGGAGGAGATTACTGTTCTGTGATCGTAGGGACCGGGTGGATGAATATGGAGCAAGAAGGTCCTTCAGATAATCTGGTGAATTTCTGTATAAACACTGATGGTGATGAGAGCAATTCTGTACTGAATTCTGTAGGTGACAGGAAGCCAGTGGAGGTTATGGAGTATGGGTGTAATATGTTCAAATTTACAAGCTCTCAATAAAATCCTGGCTGCACTGTTTTGAATATATTGAAGCTTCTGAAGGTTTTTGCCGGGTATTCCAGTAAACAGGGAGTTGCAGTAGTCGAGCCTGGAGGAAACAAAGGCATGAACGAGTTTCTCTGCATCAGCAAAAGTGAGAGATGGGCGCAGCTTGGAGATATTTCGAAGATGGAAGAAACAGGTTTTAAACAGACGCTTTATGTGATTTTCAAATGTAGGATGAGAGTCCATTTTTATTCCAAGATTTGTAACAGAGGTGGAGAGGGGGATGTCTTGTCAAGAAAATGAAATAGTCGTTAGTTGAGGTTTGAACCTGGTGAGGGGTGCCAATCAGTATGGCCTCTGTTTTGGAGCAGTTTAACTGAAGAAAGTTCTGATTCATCCATGCCCTTATCTCCTCCAGGCAGGTAGAGAGGGCAGCGAGTGAAGATGGAGATTACAATGGTGAAGATGATGCTCCAGTCCTGATGTAAAGCTGTGTATCGTCGGCATAACAGTGAAAAGAAATGTTGTACTGATTAATAATTTGACCTAAAGGCAACATGTAAAGGGAAAATAGCAGGGGCCCTAAAACTGACCCTTGAGGGACACCACAGGAGACACAGACAGTCTGGGACTTGGCATTGC
Organism: Nematolebias whitei; assembly: GCF_014905685.2. Classification (NCBI taxonomy): domain Eukaryota; kingdom Metazoa; phylum Chordata; class Actinopteri; order Cyprinodontiformes; family Rivulidae; genus Nematolebias; species Nematolebias whitei. Next base: position 1,342 of record NW_023624215.1, on the reverse strand, counting down.
CAATACTAACACATTCCAGCCTATTGGAGAGGAAAGATTTAAACCAGTCCAGGACAGTGTCACAGAGACCGACCTCCACATGAAGAAGGTGGAGGAGGATACTATGGTCCACAGTGTCGAAAGCTGCAGTGAGGTCAAGGAGAACAAGAAGGGAGGGAGAACCAGTGTCAGCAGCCATGAGGACATCATTGGTGACTCTCAGCAGTGCGGTCTCAGTACTGTGAGCTGCACGGAAGCCAGACTGAAACTTCTCATACAGGGAGTGTTGTTGTAGGTGGATCTGCAGCTGAGCAGCAACTGCTTTTTCCAGAACTTTTGACAGAAATGGGAGGTGAGAAATTGGGCGGTAATTAGAAAGAATGTCTGGATCCAAATTAGATTTTTTCAGAAGAGGCCTAATGATGGCAGTTTTAAGAGGCAGTGGAACTTGACCAGACTGCAGTGACTTATTTATTATTTGTGTGATTAATGGGCTTATTGCAGAGTGATTGGATTTAATGAGAGACGAGGGGAAGGGATCCAGGGCGCAGGATGTAGGCTTCATTTTCTTGATGATGGTCTCCACTTCACTCAGAACAACCTCATCAAAGCAGCTCAGGGACCCAGAATGCAGACGGGTAGATGGCAGATGAAGATCAGGGAGGCTATGGAGCTGAGATCTAATGGAGTTAACTTTGTTTTTAAAAAATGAAAGGAGCAGGTTGCATTTTTGAACAGAGTCCTCATGAGACTGTTTAATGGGATTAAGGAGATTTATTGTGGAGAAGAGTTGTTTAGAGTTTCCAGGGCAGTTGTTGATGATGTTGGAATATTATTTGGACCGTGCTTCTTTAAGAGAAAAGGCGTAGGCTTTCTGATGTTCTTTAGATGCCTGCTGATGTACAGAGAGACCAGATGATTTTACACGTCTCTCAATAGCACGGCCAGCTGCTTTCATCCTGCGCAGCTAAGCAGTGGACCAAGGGGCTGAACGGGAGAAAGACACCAGCCTTGCTTTAAAGGGAGCATGGAGGTCCAGAAGCTCCTGGAGAGACTGGTTGTAGTAATCCACAGAGTCATTTGCAGATGAGTGATTGACAGCAGTCAGGGAGTGGAGATCAGAGGACAGAACCTCAGGGGAAATGTTTTTAAAGTCACGGAACTGGATAAGTCGTTTAGGATTAGGAGCAGATGAAGTTGAAGGCACTTCCAGGGAGATGACACTGTGGTCTGAGACACCCAGGTCATAGACAGATAAGTTATTGATAGGTACAGTGTCTGTAATCACCAAATCCAGAGTGTGCCCCCTGTTGTGCGTAGGGGCGTCAACATACTGAGTGAGATTGAGAGAGTCCAAAAGAGA
>NW_023624214.1:0-2500 GCF_014905685.2 Nematolebias whitei | reverse complement strand
GCAAGGTTTTACCTTCGGTGTCTCACATTTAAAATGCATGTCTTCTATTTTTGCCTTTGCATTTCTGTTGTGCACTCAGTTAGATCCCATAGAATTAATGGTGTAACGGTACATGTGGGTGTATTGAACCGTTTCAGTATGTCATGTTCGGTTCACGTGTGTATTGTTTTGGTTATTTTTTCCACTCATTAAACTTTATTAATGAGAGATTATGTGCCAATTAAAGTTCTTAAGCATTTCAGCACAGCACTATTGATTGCTGCATAGTCTTGCAGCATGCGTAGCATTAGCAGCCTAGCAGGCAACAAAACAGCCAGAGCTTGAAGACCCTTTCATCTCGTTTCGGTCCCTTGTTTGGGAACATTATGGCTTTCTTGTTAAAATTCAACAATGGGAAAAGACAAGTGCAAATCCAAAGCTGTGTGCCGATGTTTCATGGAGATTGGATCTGCAGTAGGCAACACGTCTAACTTGTTAATGCACTTGAAAAGACATCATCCGAATGTGGAACGTCTCTTCAAGGAAGAAAAGCAGCTTGGTGCAAAGACCGATAGCAGCATTTAAACAACCTTTATCAGGTAATTCAGATTGGTCCAAAGCAATAACACAAGCAATAGGAGTTTTTAAAGCAATGGCTCTACGTTTCTGTTGTTGATATGCTGGCTTTAAGCATATAACTAAAGTTCTTGAGCCCTGCTGCCTACGACATTCCATCACGTCAACACTTCAGCCAAAAAGTTGTACCAGCACTTTATGAAAAATATAAAACTGATAGTCAACAAGCCCTGGAGCCCAGATTTAAAGCCCTACCACATGATGAGCGAGAGAGGATATTCAACCACCTCATAACAGAAATGATGACCATGCAAGAAGAGGTATTATATTATGATCTAATTAACTTTTTAATTTAAAATTATTATCTTATTAACTCATTTTTTAACCTTTATGTGTAGTTTGCAGTCTGAGGATGCCACAAGTTATCAGTTGAGTCTTCTTCAGAGAAATCATCTCCACCTCCAGCCAAGTAGTCTAATGACTGAACTCTTTGGTGAACTTTTCCAGGGACAGGCATGCAAGTCACTTTTGGAGCAAGTCCAAGAAGAGATTGTGAGTACAGAGCTTCAGGGTGCCCTTCCCTTGAAGCTGACACACTCTATTCCTGCTACCTCGGTTGCTAGTGAGCAGGTTCTCGCCACCGCTGGAGATACCATCACTGCAAATTTTGGCAGAAAATTTAGATAAGTTGTTATTTTTGGCCAAAAATTTAAAACTCGACTAGTAAGATTGTAAACAGTCTGTTGCTGTTTATTGTTCTGGTTTTGATTGTTATTGTATTTATTAAGATTTTTATTGTTAGTATATATTATTGTAGAGTGCCGTTTATTTAAAATATCATCCAAATGGGTCGCTTTTATTTATTTTTATACATTATGTATTTTATGCATTGCTTACTTGGCATATTTTCAAAATAATTTAAGTTTTCATTTTGGCCATCTTTGCACCGACAATTAACCGAATCAAGCCCTCCTTGAAACTGAACCGAACCGAAATGTGATTTTAGCGTACCGTTACACCCCTACATAGAATGTATTCTTAGGAAGCAGTGAGTCAAAAGATTACTGTAACTCCAGTACTTCACAATGATACAATTGAGTGCACGTTTACTTCAACTAAGTTTAGAATACTTCAGTATAATCACTGCATGTTAACATCAAAATAAATTCAAAATAATGAACAGGTGCAGCTAAAAAAAAATAGAAAATTAAAAAGCTATATACTGGAAACTTGTGGTGTCACCCCCAATCAGTTTATTAACTCAAATACCAGCAAAGTCTTCCTGAGCTTATACAGGGTTTTCCAGTTTGGTCAGTAGGCTACACAATCATGGGGAAGACTGACTTGATAAATGTCCAAAAGCCAGTCATTGACACCCTCCATAAGAGGGAAAGTCACAAAAGATCATTGAACTGTACCCAAGCATATTCATAGAAAGTTAAGTGAAAAGGAAAAGCGTTGTGGGAAAAGGTGCAACAGGGATAACGGTTTATGTACTGTAACCACAGACTATGAATATGGGTGCTCTAAGCTACTAATACGTCAGAGCACCCCACCCCATTAACAGAACCGAGCACGCTGAACGACCAAACCGAACTACGCACCTCCCACCTGTCAGTACTGGTGTTACGCTACTTAGCTGCACACAATACTAGCTAGCTGAAATGCTAAAAACAAACAACATGTGGCTCAGCTGTCTCTCCATCCAGCTTTAAACTGCAGGTACAGACAGCTCAGCTGTCTCTCCCTCCCTCTCCCCGCTCTAAGCTGCAGGTACAAATGTAGCTAGTCTCTCCCCACCCCGCTCTGAGCTGCCGGTGCGGGCTGCGTCTCCCCCGCTCTAAACTGCTGGTACAAACAAATTGTTCACATGTTTACATATGACTATTGTGCAACTAGATAATTGACATTTATGTGGTAGATAATATCCAAATGGAAGCTAAAG
>NW_023624213.1:0-3922 GCF_014905685.2 Nematolebias whitei | reverse complement strand
TGTAGATGAACAGATGCTGGGATATATTCATCATTTAACGCGGGTTCCTCATTTTTCTGGACTGAATAAAACGTGCATTGAATTTAAGGAAATGCAAACGTGAGACGTCATTTAGATTTGACCCATCAAAATGAATGCGGTCATTTATTTACAGAATCAAATTTAACATCAAACATGTACATTAATTTGGCAAATTATGAAAATAACAATATAAGCAATCAATCAGGAAAAATCATACGGCCATGATTTTTCCGTTGCTGCACCAAAGACATTTATGAAAACTGTACAACTATGATCTTTTGCCCACATGAATGTGGGTGAGCATTTTACACAGACATTTCTAAATATCTGGGAGAATTTCTACTTGATAGAAAGTTAAAGATGAAAAGAAGTTTAGAGGGAGTTAAGATGGTATGTGAGGGAAATTAAGTGTTCACCAGAATCGACACTCTCCGGCTTTCTTCAGCTTTTCCTTACAGTACACTTAGGTGATGAAATCGGCTCCTTTACCTGGAGATGTCTCAGGTGAGATTCCGTTTAACGCACCCTTTCAGCGTCTCAGTAGGATGCTGTTACTCGTCCGGAGTAATGGCGAGGCTCTGTTCGACACATATTCACCTCAGTGGAAAATGTTATAATCCCATGGAACTCGGGAGAGCTTTGTTGTCATGTCAGGAACTCCAACAGCACTCCATCAGAACTCAGCAGAACTTGAGTAGACTCTCACCGAACTCTACGCTCTCAGAACTCTTAGAACTCCGACAACTCTCCAACTCTCTGAGTCTGTAACTCCGTGAGTCCGTATAGACCAGGAAGTACTGACATTTTAAAGACTCTTTCCCGGTTCACTTTTTGGGATTTTTCATTGGTCAGAAACGACCAGACGGGGTGGGTTTTGTGACGTAAGAGGTTAGAGACAGCGAGAATTGTTATGGGACAGCTCAGAAATGTTCTCACAGACCGAGAGGGTTTTGTTGTGGCGTGTTTAAGAAACAGGTGCAAAACATCTCTATTTACGTCTGAGAGGATTCTAAAACATGACAGTTTTAACATAACAACTTGTTTTTCGTTTGACTGTAACCTTGTAAACGCACACACTTGCTCATTCAAAAGCAGAAATCAGAAAAATGCATAATTACTCTGCAACAGCTTTTAACATGAGAATAAAAATCATTACTCAGTTAATAAAATTGATTAGTTCACTGCAACATCTAAAATGGTTTGAACTAAGACACTTTGATTATCAACATTTGTAAGATAGTAATGATAATAAAAAGAGAGTGTTCTTTTCACTTGAATCTTCAAGAAAGAAAGTCTCAGGATGGGTGAACCTGTATTTATGTATTCAAATACATGAAATGACAGTTCCTGTCCCACAAGGTTCTAAAGGTCAAGAGTTTTGACCTTAGACTTAGTTTCGACGTAGGCCTAGTCCACTACAGAAACATGGACAAGCTTGAAAACATCCCCTCAGACACATTTGCAAGCTTGAAAACATTAATTTGGACATAATTTACATGCTTGAAAACATTGCTTCTGACAAATAGGGTAGTTTGAAAACATCCCTTCAGATACGTTTGCAATCTTGAAAACATCCCTTCAGACATATTGGCAAGCTTGTAAACATCCCTTTAGAAACATGAACAAGCTTGAAAATATTCCCTCATACACATTTGCAAGCTTGAAAACATCCATTTGTACATAGTGGCAAGCTTGAAAACATCCCTTCAGACATATTGGCAAGCTTGTAAACATCGCTTCAGAAACATGGACAAGCTTGAAAACATTGGCTCAGACACATTTGCAAGCTTGAAAACATGCCTTCAGTCACATTGGTTAGCTTGAAAACATCCCTTCAGGTATGTTTGCAAGCTTGAAAACATCCCTTTGGACATAGTGGCAAGATTGAAAACATCCCTTTCAGTCATATTGGCAAGCTTGAAAATATCCCTTCAGACACGTTTGCAAGCTTGAAAACATCCCTTTGGACATAGTGGCAAACTTGAAAACATTTTTTCAGACTAGGTGGCAAGCTTGAAAATATCCCATAAAGTCACATTGGCCAGCTTGAAAACATCCTTTTCAGACAGAATTGCAAGGTTGAAACGATCATTTCTGACATAGTGATAACCTTTAAAACATCCCTTCAGATGTATGGGCAAGCTTGTAAACATCCCTTTAGAAACTGTGGCAAGCTAGAAATTATCCCCACAGACACAAATGCAAGCGTGAAAACATCAATTTGGACATAGTGGCAAGATTAAAAACATCACTTCAGACAAAGTGGCAAGCTTGAAAACATCTCTTCAGACACGTTTGCAAGCTTGAAAACATCCCTTTGGACATATTGGCAAGCTTGTAAACATCCCTTCAGACATATTGGCCAGCTTGTAAACATCCCTTCAGAAACATAGACAAGCTTGAAAACATCCCCTTAGACACATTTGCAAGCTTGAAAACATCAATTTGGACATACTTTACATGCTTGAAAACATTGCTTCTTACAAATAGGCAAGCTTGAAAATATCCCTTCAGACACGTTTGCAAGCTTGAAAACATCCCTTTGGACATAGTGGCAAGCTTGAAAACTTTTTTTTCAGACTATGTGGCAAGCTTGAAAACATCCCATAAAGTCAACTTGGCAAGCTTGAAAATATCCCTTTCAGACACAATTGCAAGATTGAAACCATCATTTCTGACAGAGTGACAAGCTTGAAAACATCCCTTCAGACATATGGGAGAGCTTGTAAACATCCCTTCAGAGACACTGGCAAGCTACAAAATATCCCCTCAGACACATTTGCAAGCGTGAAAACATCAATTAGGACATAGTAGCAAGCTTAAAAATTACTCTTCAGACATAGTGTCAAGCTTGAAAAAATTGCATAAAGTCGCATTTGCAAGCTTGAAAACATCCATTCAGACACAATACATAATTTACATGCTTGAAAACATTGCTTCTGACAAATAGGGTAGCTTGAAAACATCCCTTCAGATACGTTTGCAAGCTTGAAAACATCCCTTTGGAAATAGTGGTAAGCTAGAAAACATCACTTCAGACATATTGGCAAGCTTGTAAATATCCCTTCAGAAACATGGACAAGCTTGAAAACATCCCTAAAGACACATTTGCAAGCTTGAAAACATCCCTTTGGACAGAGTGGCAAGCTTAAAAACATCACTTCAGACAAAGTGGCAAGCTTGTAAACATCCCTTCTGTCACATTGGCAAGCTTAAAAATATCACATCAGACATAGTGTCAAGCTTGAAAACATTGCATAAAATCGCATTTGCAAGCTTGAAAACATCCATTCAGATACATTTGCAAGCTTGAAAACATCCCTTTGGACAGAGTGGCAAGCTTAAAAACATCCCTTCAGACATATTGGCAAGCTTGTAAACATCGCTTCAGAAACATGGACAAGCTTGAAAACATTCGCTCAGACACATTGGTTAGCTTGAAAACATCCCTTCAGGTATGTTTGCAATCTTGAAAACATCCCTTTGGACATAGTGGAAACATTGAAAACATCCCTTTCAGTCATATTGGCAAGCTTGTAAATATCCCTTCAGAAACATGGAAAAGCTTGAAAACATTCGTTTGGACATAGTGGCAAGCTTGAAAACATCCCTTCAGACACATTTGCAAGCTTGAAAACATAAATTTGGACATAATTTACATGCTTGAAAACATTGCTTCTGACAAGTAGGCAAGCTTGAGAACATCTCTTCAGACATGTTTGCATGCATGAAAACATCAATTTGGACATAGTGGCAAGCTTAAAAAATTCACTTCAGACATAGTGGAAGGCTTGAAAACATTGCATAAAGTCACATTTGCAAGCTTGTAAACATCCCTTCAGACACATTGAATAGCTAGAAAATATCCCCACGGACACATTTGCAAGCGTGAAAACATCAA
>NW_023624212.1:2740-3922 GCF_014905685.2 Nematolebias whitei | reverse complement strand
CTGCTCTGCCTAGTTTCTGATCCTGTCTGCCAAAGTAAGTTTTGCTGTACCGACAGCCTTTTGTTTTGTTATTTAAAAATAAATTATTTTTATTTTGAACTCCTGCCTCGCTCGCCTCCCTGCAATTGGGTTCCAACCTCGAGGATCGTGACAGAATGACCGGACCAACTGAACCCAGCGGGAGGATGATGACTCTGTTTGAGTTTTTTGCCCGTGAGGCAGCGAAGACTGCCCAGAAAGACAGAGAAAGAGAGGAGAGGAGGAATCCATTTTGGGGGACCCGCCTGGCCATTAAACCTGGGTCCTCACAGCCTCTCCGTCCCTCTCCACCTCACCGCGCCGCTGCACCCCGTTGCCCACCTCCTCCTCGCTTTCCACCTGGTGGGGCCAAGCAATCATCGGAGAGAGGGGGGCAAACTGCTGGTCCTCCCCGAACCCAGCGCAAGAAGGGGAGAGCTTCGCGAAGGGAGGGGTTCATGGCTTCTCCATCACCTGCTGCTGCAGCCCCATCTCTGGTCTCTGGTTCTCCAGCTGCAGCCCCATCTCAGGTCTCTGGTTCACCAGCTGCAGCTCTGTCTCTGGTTCCTGGTTCTCCAGCTGCAGCTCCGTCTCTGGTCTCTGGCTCTCCAGCTGCAGCTCTGTCTCTGGTCTCTGGTTCTCCAGCTGCAGCTCCGTCTCTGGTCTCTGGTTCTCCAGCTGCAGCTCCGTCTCTGGTTCCTGGCTCTCCAGCTGCAGCTCCGTCTCTGGTCTCTGGTTCACCAGCTGCAGCTCCGTCTCTGGTCTCTGGTTCTCCAGCTGCAGCTTTGTCTCTGGTTCCCGCTCCGGCTCTTCTGGTCTCGCCGCCCGCTCCGGCTCTTCTGGTCTCGCCGCCCGCTCCGGCTCTTCTGGTCTCGCCGCCCGCAGACCTCACGCCGGACTCGCCGCCCGCAGACCTCACGCCGGACTCGCCGCCTGCAGATCTCCGGGCTCCCACGCCGTCTGCTGCAGTCCTCCAGGCTCCCACGCCGTCTGCTGCAGCCCTCCAGGCTTCCACGCTGCCCGCTGCAGCTCTCAAGCCTCAAGTGGGTCCCAAGTCTCCAGAGAGGTTGACGCTCTCCAACTCTCCAGAGGGGTCGACGCTCTCAGCATCTCCAGGGGGGTCGACGCTCTCAGCATCTCCAGAGGGGTCGACGCTCTCAGCAT
>NW_023624212.1:2361-2730 GCF_014905685.2 Nematolebias whitei | reverse complement strand
CAGCATCTCCAGAGGGGTCGACGCTCTCAGCATCTCCAGAGGGGTCGTCTCCATGTTCGTCGCACGCTACAGTCCTCCAGAGCCCCAAGTCCTCTTCATCACCAGTTGTGGACTCCAGGCCCTCTTCGCCAACAGCTGTGGACTCCGGGCCCTCTTCGCCACCAGCTGTGGACTCCGGGCCCTCTTCGCCACCAGCTGTGGACTCCGGGCCCTCTTCGCCACCAGCTGTGGTCTCCGGGGTCTCTTCGCCGCCAGCTGTGGCCTCCGGGGTCTCTTCGCCGCCAGACGCGGCCTCCGGGGTCTCTTCGCCGCCTGCGCCGCAGGACGCGGCCTCCTCGTCGCCTGCGCCGCCGGACGCGGCCTCCTCGT
>NW_023624212.1:0-2351 GCF_014905685.2 Nematolebias whitei | reverse complement strand
CGCCGGACGCGGCCTCCTCGTCGCCTGCGCCGCCGGACGCGGCCTCCAAGGCTTCTACGCCGCCAGCTGCGGCCTCCAAGGCGTCTACGCCGCCAGCTGCGGCCTCCAAGGCGTCTACGCCGCCAGCTGCGGCCTCCAAGGTCCTACGTGTTGGACGGCCTCCCGGCCGCCCCCCTGAACGATGGTCCCGTGTCGGACGGCCTCCCGGCCGCCCCCCTGAACGATGGTCCCTTCGGACCTCCAACCTGCCTTTTGCCCACCTCCAGTGCCCCCTCCACCCGCCCGGTCCTTGTTAGTTCTTTTTCTTTGGTGGTCCGTCAGGATGCCGGACCTTTAAGGGGGGGCTATGTCACGGTCAGCGGCCCCCGCTGCCCCCCCCCATCTGCCTAAGCCTCTGCTTTCTCCTTCAAGCTGCAACCAGGAACCAACATTAATATCTTCAAACAATCATCCCACAAACTAAATCATTTCCTTCCATTTCAAGGTTCTGTCTCTGTCTGCTCTTTATATTTTTGTTGTTCTGCTCTGTGTGTGATTTTCTGTTTATCTGATTCTGTTATTTTCCACTCACTCCTCAGTCTGCCTCTCCACTCAGTCTTTATCATTCGCACCTGTCCCTCATCAGCCACCTGCCCAGGTGCTCTCATTACTCACTCTCCCTCTGTCTCATAAAAAGCCTTTCTCTCCTTCACTCCTTGTCCGGTCATTGTTCTGTGTTCACAGATTTCTCAGTCCTCCTCTGTCTTGTCAGTTTTTTGTCCATCTGATGATCTGCTCTGCCTAGTTTCTGATCCTGTCTGCCAAAGTAAGTTTTGCTGCACCGACAGCCTTTTGTTTTGTTATTTAAAAATAAATTATTTTTATTTTGAACTCCTGCCTCGCTCGCCTCCCTGCAATTGGGTTCCAACCTCGAGGATCGTGACAGTTAATCACACCTTCTCTTTTTCTCTGTTCTCAGTCAGTGGGGTCAATAAACTGTTAAAAGATCTTGATCCTAAAAAATCTGCAGGTCCAGATGAACTTCCACCTTATTTCTTAAGGCTGGCTGCTCATATCATCACAGTCCCTGTGACCCACATCTTCAATCTCTCCATAAGACAAAACTCCATCCCAGACACTTGGAAAACAGCCTTTGTTCTTCCTTTGCTGAAGGGAGGTGACCCCACCTCACTGAACAACTATCAACCAATCTCTAAACTCTGCATTTTAGCCAAGGTTCTAGAAAAACTGATAAACTCTCAAATCAAAAATTACCTGGACTCATTTAACATCTTACCTCCACATCAATCTGGTTTCAGGAAACAACACAGCACAACCACTGCTTCACTGAAGGTTCTTAATGATGTTGTTGAAGCACTGGATGCTAAGGATTATTGTGCTGCACTTTTCTTAGACCTGTCTAAAGCTTTTGACACTGTGGATCAGAACATCTTGTGTCATAAACTCTCAGAAATCGGTTTCTCAGATCACACCATTGGTTGGTTCTCTAACTATCTTTCAGACCGGAGACAATGTGTTCAACATAATGGTACTTCCTCCAGTTATTTAACAGTCAACAATGGTGTACCACAAGGCTCAGTCTTAGGACCCACCCTCTTTACAATCTACATACATAATGTAGGTAAAAACATCCCTAATGCATCCATACATTTCTATGCTGATGACACAGTTGTTTATTGTCGAGCTAAAACTGTTGCTAAGGCTTTCCAGCTTTTGAAATCTGCATTCAACATCATCCAGACTGATTTGTTTCGCCTCAAACTTGTCCTAAATGCCGAAAAAACCAAAGGGATGCTTTTTTCAAATAGGAAGTTGGTCCCAGCAGTTCTTCCTCCGATTTTATCCTCAAATGGTGTCCCCATTGAGTTTGTTGATTCCTATAAATATTTGGGTATCTTGGTCGACTCACATCTTTCTTTTAAGCTCCATGTGGAAAACTTGTTAAAGAAACTGAAAGTTAAACTGGGTTTCTTTTTCAGAAACAGATCCTGTCTAACCCTGAATGCTAGAAAACGCCTTGTATCTGTGACTTTCCTTCCCTCAATTGATTTTGGTGATATTATTTACATGAACGCTCCTACAAGAACCCTGCAGATGTTGGATGCTGTCTATCATGGTGCACCAAGATTCATAACTGGCTGTGATTATCGTACCCACCACTGCACCCTGTATTCATTGGTTAACTGGACATCATTAACTTCACGCAGACTCTCTCACTGGTACATTTTCATCTTTAAATCACTTCTTGGTCTGCTGCCTTCATACATCTCCTCCTACATGTCTCTGCGTGAGTGCAGCTACGGAGTGCGCTCTCAGGACATTATTACCTGCAGTGTTCCCTCAGTGAGGAC
>NW_023624211.1:0-3922 GCF_014905685.2 Nematolebias whitei | reverse complement strand
ATTAATCGCATGATAAATTAAAATTATCGACCTCATTTTTCATTTATTGGCTTTATCATTTCATGATGTCTCTTTCTACTGAAGACACTGGACGACAACAGGCTCAACTCCGGTGTCTGCACTGACCCGCCCTTTCTCTTTTCTCTTTAAAATCTGTTTTAACCATCTTAAATCATGCTTTTGGATCATTAAAGCAGCTAAGCTGAGAAGCTAAGCTACGAATTAAGCTAGCAGGCCGACCTGGTGGAAAAATCCTCCATCTTGTCGAAGCTTCAAAATTCATGGTTGAAACCCGTGCCTTCGTGTAAAAAGTTGTTTTTCCTCTGCAAAAAGAAGCTGAGAACTTGTTTACTGATTTTTTTTATTAAAAGCTTTGTGTGACAAATGCTATGCTAAAGAGCTCAAACTACACCGAGCGTCCGCTATTTTGAGAACCAAAAAAAGAAAGGAGAGACGGCTCATGTCACGTCAAGAGGCCTCCGTCCCATTTTTCTTAAAGAGACACGCTGCTTGCTCCCTCACTATCCATCCTTCGGTTCAAACAGTCTTATACTGCCATCCGGTGGTCAGAAAAAGGTACTACACTCAAAAGAAATTAACCAACATTTCTTCTTAAATTTGACAATAATTAGTAATTATTGAAGTATTTTTTAATTGAATTGTCAAATTTCAAGCAACATTATCGTTTATCGCAATAATTTTTGAAACAATTAATCGCTCAGCAAAATTTGTTGTCGTGACAGGCCGCCGCCTAACAATAGGCCCTTTTTCTCTCAAATAATTTTCACAAATTTGTGTAAATCTGTGTTGGCAAACACTTGGACAACGACTCCCACCCCCCCACAAAACTGTAGACAATCTGAAAAGCAGCTTTGGCAAAAACAAACTACACCAACCCCTGTTCAAAAGAGCAATACTAGAAATCTTTCCTGCCAACTGTGGTTAAATTACTCACTTTATCTGCCTCATGACGTGATAACCTATTAACTGTATTTCTATTGATATCTGTGGTTTTTGCACCAGTTTACAGTGTTTGTGGACAGTGTAGTGTTCTCGCACTATGTCATCATGCTGTTTGTTTGCACCAGTTTCTGAACTGTGCTGTTTTAGCACCTGTTTTTGCTCCATGCTGTTCCTGCTGCTGTGATGATCTAATTTCCTCACTGAGGATGAATGAAACTGTGTATTCTATTCTCCTTTGCAGAGATAATCTCACAGGTGAGACATATCAACATGCTGATTAGACAGCATGATTATTGCACAGGTGTGCCTTAGACTGGCCAAAGTAAAAGGCCACTCTAACGCGTGCAGTTTTATCACCGCACAATGCCACAGATGTCACAAGTTTTGAGGGAGTGAGTAGTTTGTATGCTGCAATATGAGGATGGTTCTGTGTGAATGGCAAAAACAATGGGCCTCAGGGTGTTGTCACGGTATCTGCATTCACAATGCCATCAAGAAAATGCACCTGTGTTCATTGTCCATAACATTCACCTGTCCGTACCATAACCCCACCGCCACCATAGGCCACTCAATTCGCAACGCTGACATCAGCAAACCGTTCACCCACACGACGCCATACTACCATCTGTCTTGTACAGTGAAAAGTGGGATTAATTTATGAGGAGATCACCTCTTCATTGTGCCATATGCCATGAACTGTAGTCGGGTGCAGACCCCGATGAGGACGACGAGCAGGCAGATGAGCTTCCCTGTCATGGTTTCTGACAGTTTGTGCAGAAATTCTTTGGTTATGCAAACCGATTGTTGCAGCAGCTGTCTGGGCGGATGGTCTCAGACGATCTTGGAAGTGAAGATGCTGGATGTGGAGGTCCTGGGCTGGTGTGGTTACACGTGGTCTGTGGTGGATGTACTGCCAAATTCTCTGAAACTCCTTTGGAGACGGCTTATGGTAGATGAATGAACATTCACTTCACCGGCAACATCTCTGGTGGACATTGCTGCAGTCAGCATGCCAACTGCACGCGCCCTCAAAACATCCGTCACGATGTGCTCTTCGAAAAAACTGCACATTTTCGAGTACTGGCAGCCTTTTATTGTGGCCAGCCTAACCAGTGCAACATTCATGCTGTCTACTCAGCATCTTGATACACCACACCTGTGAGGTGGAGGGATTATCTCGGTAAAGAAGTTCTCAGTAACACTAATTTGTGAACAATATTTGAGAGAATAGGGCCTGTTGTGGTCGTAGAAAGTCTTAGGTCTTTGAGTTCAGCTCATGAAAAATGGGAGAAAAAACTAAAGTGCTGTTTATATTTTGTTCAGGATATTTTGCTCCATTTGTCCACGTTTGGAATTATTATTTTTCTTACAAACAGGAATATTTATACCGTACTTGCCGCCGTACGAGTCGCATCAGTCCAAATATGTCTAATAAAGTGGATAAAAAAAGCATAAGTACTTTGCTTCGCCGTATAAGTTGCATCTATTACGCGTCACCGCTGACCACCCGAAAATACGGGCCGGTGTTGTGCCAAAAATCGATTGGCTGCCAAATAGCGGCCGCAGGATCATGCACGGGAGGACTTTAACAATAATTTAACAAGATTAACACTTGAAAACAATTATTTGTTTGCTCGAAATTATGGTAAAGGTGTGTCTCAGTTGAGCTTTTCCTTAAAAAATGCACTTTAATGGTCAAATCTGCTGCATTTCACCGGGGCGGCGAAATGCAGCAGATTTGACGTTTGCTCCAGGAGTTCCAAAGTGAGACGAAGGTGGTCTGTATGGCAAGCCAAGTGTCTCATTAATAGCCACTTTTACCTATTAATGAGACACTTGGCTTATATATTTCTTGAGCGGCTGAAAATGGTAGTGTTCAATATTTTCCACGTCCGAATGAATGAAATCGTCAGATCTCAGCTAAAGATCGGTTTATAAATATGGGAAAAAACACAAGTTGCTTCGCAGTATAAGTGGAAGGGCATGCTAATTTATGCAAAAGGTGCAACTTATACAGTGAAAAGGTTTTTTTTTGTTTTAATTTTTATAATTTTTAAACCATTATTGGATTTAAACATATATTTTTTATGTGTATTTTTTTCTGGTATTTGTGCAGAACAAACACTTCACAGATGACATCCAGACACGGCAATACCGTTCTCTTGAGGTTCTGATCGGAGCCGGCTACAGCACGCCAGCTGACATTTGGAGCACAGCCTGCATGGTAAAACACACACACATGCACACACTTGCACACACGCACGAGCAGACTGTAATCCAGGTTAAACGCAGCCTGGCTGTTTTTTTGCATCAGCTGGTTTAACAAACACCAAGACGTCGCCAGGAGATAATGGTTAATAGTTCTACTTCTAGATATTTGTCATTTCTTATTCACATCCATGATTAATCTGCAGAGCAGAGTGGAGAAATGAGTTTAGGTGAATATTTGATTTCAGAAAACGACAACTCTGTGCAACTCATTATTATAAACTATTTAAAAGTCATCATGCAACTCAACAAAACCATGTGCATTTCATATTAATTGTATTGCTGATTGCATTGTTGTAATAACACTTTAGCCAACATAAATACCAAACGGCTGTGTTTTGTGTCAAAGCACTAGAATAATAGTAGGCGATATAGGTAGATAGTTCATTGGTTGATATTAGCAATTTTAATAAATCAGCAGTCAACCGTTCCTGTGCACACCTAATCAATTACCAAGTAGGAAAATGAAGATGCAGCAAGAAGCTTGTTTCTTTTTTTTACATAAGTTCTTCTAGGGGCTGCTTATTCCGAAGTTGGGTCGCAGGGGCAGCAGCTTGAGCAGGGAGGTCCAGACAGCTCTTTCCAGCTGTTCTGGGAGGAACCGAAGGTGTTCCCAAGCCAACCGAGAGACTTAGTCTCTGCAGCGTGTCCTGGGTCTTCCCCGGAGTTTCCTCCCAGTCGGACATGCCCC
>NW_023624210.1:0-3922 GCF_014905685.2 Nematolebias whitei | reverse complement strand
TAGATGTGTGTGTGTGTCTATATGCACATAGTCACATGCTACTTCGTGGTTCGACATTCTTGGACTCGCTCTTTCGCAGGTGTTCAACGATTGTCAATTTTAATTTTACTCACGTGAATGGGACGGTACAGGATAAAAAGTTAACCTAAAGAAAAAAAACTTCAGACAGGTGCCGCCATTTTGTAGTTTGCTTTCAATGAGCCTATACTGTAAGGCCAGTCAAAGAATTACCCAGAAGGCAACAGTGCTTCCAGCCCGCTGCTTTCTGCTGAAATGGAGGGAAAGTTTTGATCCAATCTGAACCTGACTACAAAGTTCGGTCCTCCTTATTCATTGTGACTTTGACGTTCAGCGGATGCAGAAAGCTGTACGGAACCAACTGGGAATTGGACCAGAACTACTTCCAGTCTCATCAGTCAATCTGAGAGCTGCTTGCCAGCCCATGAAGCCTCTCGAGCGGGGAGGCGTTGCTTGGAGGTCTGGTGTCTTCTCCGAAGCTCACTTGGCCTTTTTTCACCCGCATTTCTCTGAATTATTTGGACTCTATCTGAACCATTGTGTGGTTTTGTGCTGGCTCTCCAAAGGTCCCGCTCTCTCCAAAAGTGTCTGGTGCTAAACGACTGCAGAGAGCCAATCAGAACCAGAATCAGAGGTTGGTGAGTTTCTCATATAAAATATGTTGTTAAAATGAAGTGGGTTTAAGAGTTTAGAGCATTGCAAGAGTGTGGGAAGTGTTTATAAACCCTTAATATACATACTAAAATAAATATAGTCTTCCTACTGCGCGTTTTTTCATCTATTCCAGGGGTGTGGAACGTTACCCCCGCGATAATCGAGGGACTACTGTACGTGAAGGTGGCGTATAGGAAGCAGTGTTCATCGCCACAAGCTTTAAGAGAAGGAATCTCAAAATGAGGAATGAATTCCAGTTAGGTTAAAACGCAGCACTGCAACAATAAAAAAAAAGTTTTTGGAATACATGCTATTATTTCAATTTCATGTGTTTCTTCTCTGCAGAACCTAACAGACATATGGAGAAACAACAGTTTCACAAGGTAGTCCATGTCCATAGTCAGCATTTCTATTTTGTCCTTAAATGTAACAAAAAACCTCATTAGGGTTTGAAAACTGAATTTTCAACGTTGATAAAGTTCCATGAGAATTTACAAGAACGAACGGAAATTTACTTGGAATTTTTCAGCCCTTTTGCAACCCTACCCCTCCTGAGTAGCTTCCTCTGTGAAAACAATATCAAAGTGTGCTTGAGCCAGGCCTTCTGGGGATACTTCCAACTTTAAAATCGTAAAAAAAGGAGTGATCCATGTTTTAAATTTATACGAAAATATGTTTGAAGAATCAACAAAAGCAACATCCTTTTTATTTTTACTTTATCGTACCTTTGTAACAGAGAGAACCCTCCGTCTTCAGGACCGTTGAAAAGATGCTACATGAGCTGACAGCATCTGTCATTCACAAGAAGTGAAAAGCTGTTTGTAGTCAAGTCTCCAACCATTGCTGCGTTCTCTCCTCCCTTAGTGCACCTTTTTTTTCTCCACACTTCAGGAAATTTTAAGCCAGTGGCATTTTTAGTTATTTTATTTCTCGAAAATCCTAAAATGAGCACTTGTGATGCATGCATCTCTACACAAAGTAAATCTCTACAGTGATCCAACAATGTTCAGTCAGGTCATCTGGACAGTTCCTTTTTTTTCTTGAGAGACGTTTCACCCTCCATCCGAAGGACTTCATCATCTGAGGAGTCACATACAAACTGTTTTCCCCACCAAGCCGTGCACTCCTACAGTGGACCAACCAGTTTGCTGGTGATAAGATGGTTTATGGGGGCTGTCCTCTCCCCCGTCGACTCCTCCCAGGCACCCACAGCCAAAGTGGTTCAAGACATCAAAGTCCATGCTCAATAATCCAGGTAAAGAAATATAGACATAATATGACCAAATATGACATCACTCTACAGTGATGTCATTGCTCGCCGTCTCGCATGCCAAAATACATGAGATATTTGCTTGTCTGCTGTAACAGCAAACTAATGGAACTCAAAAGTGACTTCTGGGTGTACATCTTCACCTGATTAACTTTTTGAAGTCATCCCTGTGTAGTTGGGGGGAATAACTAATTGAGTTATAAGTTCAGAGGAATAGTCACGCTCGCCCTTCATAAACTCTTATAAGCTGTTTATTTCTGGAATTATTGCGCTTTCAGCATCAAAATATGCACGTATGAAATTCTGTAATTTTATTATTGTTTTGTGATTTGGGGGCCTTTGTGTGATCACATGCTTGCCTGTGTTTTGCACACAAGCATCCACAAAGAACAGCGTGGAGCTTCTAGTCTGTCAGAGCTCGGTCCTAGCTCCCTGAGGTGGAGAGTGCAGAGACGGTGGACGAGACGCTGCAGATCTCCATGTTGGTGAAGGAGCTCCCTCCCTCACTGCTGCAGTCGGGGACAGAAGAGGAAGAGGAGATGATGTTCTTCAGCCTGTGCAGAGAGATGACGAGCAGCGTCAGCAGAAACACCAGCAGGCCGAGGAAGAGCCACACGTACACGTAAACGTTGCCCTGATGTCCCGGAGAGGAGGCGGCCGCCGACATGGAGGCAGACGTCGGGGACAAACGGAGGAAAGTCTCGTCCATCGGAGTGATTCCCGTCTCATTCTGATCCATCAGAACATCCATTCCTGACATCCTGGCTGACCTGCGAGCAGGGAGAGAAAAAAGGAAAAAGAGATTTGTTGCAATACGAGCAGAAGCCCACCAAACGTCAACTTTAATTATTTAAAAGACCTGCAGGAGATCCTTTCTTCTCGTCTACTGGAGCTGCCAGAAATCTACCATTTCCCTGCAGAACACACAGCAGGAGATTGCTGACATTAAACAAAATCACTCTCGTCCTCACAAAAGCTTCACATACCCCTTAGGTGAAGATAAAAGAAAGGGAAAATGTGCATTTCTGATTTAGGGTTTATTTATTTTTTTTTTTTACTTCCGGGTGAATTTTATAAAATACTCAATAAAAGAATAACTTGACTGAAACATTTGGAAAACAGGAGGTCATTTAGTAAAACTGAAACACCTGAACTACCTCTAAAAATGACATACACAAAATAATGAAGTATTCAATGATTGAACATATGGGGTTTCATACCTTTGAGGCACGTCTTCTGAGTGACTCTCAGCTACTGACACCAGATTCACAAGTACAGCCCATGATTACTTTCTGAAGGTTTCAGTAAAATTTATCCATTGGTTTATGAGATATTTTGCTATTTTTGGTACATGTTAAGGGAATTTAAGTAAAGGTTTATGGATGTTTGTCAATGCTAACATTAGATTAATGTTGAACCATGTGTGTGTGATCAAAGTGTTATTTTTCTCTCTCAGAGAAACCTGATGCCTCCGAGTCAAAGAGGCCGAGGTCATCGTGCTGATAATTATTATAAAAACACTTCCTGCACACTGTC
Source organism: Nematolebias whitei (assembly GCF_014905685.2). Taxonomy (NCBI): domain Eukaryota; kingdom Metazoa; phylum Chordata; class Actinopteri; order Cyprinodontiformes; family Rivulidae; genus Nematolebias; species Nematolebias whitei. Next base: position 444 of record NW_023624210.1, on the reverse strand, counting down.
AGGGGCAGATCTTCATGACATGGACTTCAGTGTAACATCTGTGTAAGCCTGGTAGACTCTGCCCATGCAAGTAAACCGGGTTTAAAAAAATCTGTCTTCGTGTGTGACTATTTTTAAGTAATATGCAAGGTCAACACAAGGTCAACACAGGGTCAACAGTACAATAAAATGCTTAGGATGACGAGAACCGATTTGACTCAACAACAAAAAAAAAAAATCAAAGAACAAACAAACAAGAAATACTAAAAGCATGCAATAAGGGTACAAAAACAAAGTACCAAAAAGTGAAAAAGTAATTATATTTACAAGGTCCTAAAGAGAGATGGTAAACAACTTGGTAGAATTTTAATGGTGCAAGCTGGATGAATTTGAATGAAAAAGTATTTCAATTAGTAATATAAGCTAAAATGCACACTATATATATATATATATATATATATATAT
>NW_023624209.1:0-3923 GCF_014905685.2 Nematolebias whitei | reverse complement strand
GCTGTTGTTTGGAACATCCAGCTGAGTATGAGTGGTTGTCCCAACAGAGCAACATAATGCCACATGTTCCACCAGCAGGGGCTGCTCTCCTTTTCCTCCTGGGGTCAACACGTGCACTGTGCCGTCACGGTCATTGTGTGAAGACAGCAGGGAGAGCAGGCAGAGTGTAAATCACACACAAACCAGTGTTCAGTGTGAGCAACGCTCATGCATGAACGAAATGACTCAAAGAAAAGGCAGAAATACTAAATGTAGTCTCAAAACGAAGAACAAGCAGGAGACTAAAGGTTGGAGCGAAGACCTGTGGAATGTGGGAAATTTGAGCTCCACCCCATAAATACTAAGTCCTAAGCATTGGTGGTTCAGTGGTAGAATTCTCGCCTGCCACGCGGGAGGCCCGGGTTCGATTCCCGGCCAATGCAAACTTTTCATTCCCCTTTCTTGCCTCATATTGTCAGTAGTGGTTCCTACAACCACCCGAAAAAAGGCGGAAAACGTCTTTCGAAAAGAAAACGTGCTAAAATCTATGGATAGGAATCTTGATAGGGATCTATCTTTATCTATTTATATCCCAAATAAATGACCTCTACAACAAACCATGAGACATTAATGTGTGAGTGTGTATTGCTTTCTAAATTACAAGAAAAATAGCTGGTGTCTTTTTTTTTTTTTACCAAGTAAATGTACGCTCTGTATTATAGAAGCTCTCTGCCAAGAAAAGAAGTGGGGGATGAAGCCAAGCCTTTAAGGAAGGTTCGACTTCAGAATTGCTTTAGATTCACACAGGCCAGGAAAAAGAGCTGTTTTAAAACGTTGAGATAAGTGGTCATTCTTCAGCTCAACGTGACCTCAGAGGATGGAGGCTAATGAGAAGCCAGATGTAAGAGGCAGGAGTTTAAGTCTGGGAGGGTTTAGGCTTTGATTGAACTTTCTCAAAAGTGTCACTGATTTAAACAGTTTGAGTTGGAGAAGTTGGGATGTGAGAGGTAAAGAATTGGACAACTACAATGGAGTTTGCTAATGATCTAAAGGCAGTTGGTCCACAGTCACCATTGGTAACAATACACTGTAATGGTTTAAAATCTTGCAGTACCCAAAACGTCCTCCTGCTCAGGAAGGCCTGAAAGTGCTACGGTCAGATTAGACCAAAACTGCACTCTATGGTATCAACTTAAACTACTGTGGAGGAAAAGAAATGCTGGTTATGACCTGAAGAACATCCCAACAGTCAAGCACGGAGATGGAAACATTAAGCTTAGATGCCGTTTTTCTGCTAATAGTACAGGAAGACACAACCATGTTGAATGGTCAATGGCGTTGGTTGGGGTTACTAAAAGTAGCTCCCTACGCAATATGTGATGTCAGCAAGTACCCGGATGTCTGGTACAATACAATTAGCACTGTAGTTCTGGTATGCTCTGATAAAAGAACAGAAGAAAAATGGCATTTAGGAAGTATTGTTGCTCCGGGACTTGCAATAGTGACAGACGATATGCTGACAAGCCTCATACGCAAGGTATTGGGTTCTTGCCATTTTTCAAAGCCGATTACTCGGGGAGAGAAACGTGATCGCTGGATTCAACTGTGGTTGAGTTGGATTGGACTGGACAAGTGTAAAAAACACTTAGATGTAAGTGGCAGGAAAATATTTTAAAACACTTGAGATCCTAAAAATACCATCTCGACCTGGATAACTGTAAAAGTAGTCTGAAAGTGGCTTGTATGTAAAACTAGCAAAACAATGGAAAATTTTTAAATTTTCTTTCTATTTTCGAGCCAAAAATCGATACAAGAACTTAGAACTTATCAATTTTAAAAACATTTTTACTCTTAAAAATAGAATAGAACAGAATGCATACAGCTAACGGCTAACATCAGCTACCAAAGTAGAATAAAAGTTAGGAGAAAAGAAAAAAATTAGGAAATTAGCTAAATAAGCTGAAATTAGCAATAAAAAAAGCTGAAAAATAGCTGAAAAAGCAGAAATAATCTTAACAACTAGAAGGAAATGGATAGAGCTGAAATGAGCTCAAAAAATGTGGAACTGGTTGAAAAAGCTACAAGTAGCTTGAAAAAAATAAACAGCTAAGAAACTAGCAGAAATAGACTGAAAGGAGCATAAAAAGCTGAATTTAAAATAAAGAAATTAATTAGGCTGAAACGAGCAGAAAAACTTGAAATTTTATTTTATTTTTTATATTTTTATTTTATATTTAATTGATGTTTTAAACTTATTTGAAATCAACTGAAATTAGCTGAAAAAGGCTTAATTTTTTTAAAAACTTAAATTAGCATAAGTTTTCCCCGTCAAGCTAAAAAAAGCAGAACTGAGCACAAAAAAAGAGAAAATTATCTGAACAAAGCTGAATTAAGTAAAAAACAGCAGAAATAGGCAGAAAACAGCTGAAAAGTAGCTAAATCAGAAGAAAGAAGCTGCAATAAGATGAAGGAAGCAGAAATAAGCAGAAAACAGCTGAAAAGTAGCTAAAATAGCAGAAAGAAGCAGAAAGAGCACAATTGGGTCTAATTAGTCTGAAAGAAGCAGAAATTTGCACAAAAAGGGGAATTATCTGAAAAAGCAGAAATTTACCTAAAACAGCTGAATAGTAGCAAAAGAAGCAAAAAGAAGCTTGAATTAGCAGAAAGAAGCAAAAAGAGCACAAAAAAGCAAAAATTATCTGAAGAAAGCTGAGATAAACAGAAAACAGCTAAAATGAGCAGAAAACGGCTAAAAAGAAGCTTAAAATAGCAGAAAGAAGGTTAAATTAGCTGAAGGAATCAGAAAAAGCACAATTGTGCCTAATTGGCTGAAAGAAGCAGAAATTAGCACAAAAAGGGGGAATTATATGAAAAAGCAGAAATTTCCGTAAGACAGCTGAATAGTAGTTAAGAAGCAGAAATAAGCTTAAATTAGCAGAAGGAAGCAGAAAGAGCACAATATTGCACAATTAGGCTGAAAGAAGCAGAACTGAGAACAAAGAAGTAGAACTTATTTTGAAGGAAGCAGAAATAAGCAGAAAACAGCTGAAATAAACAAAAAACATGAAAAGCAGCAAAAAGTAGCAGAAAGAAGCTAAAATTAGCAGAAGGAAGCAGAAAGAGCACAGCTGTGCCTAATTAGACTGAAAGAAGCAGAAATTTGCACAAAAAGGGGAAATTATCTGAAAAAAGCTAAAATTAACTAATAACAGCAGAAAAGTAGCTAAAATAGCAGAAATAAGCATACATTAATTAGAAGGATGTGGAGAGCATATTTTTTGCTGAAATTGGCTGAAAAAAATTGAAATGAGTGCTAAAAATGTGGAATTAGCTGAAAATGCTCAATTTAGCATAAAATCCACTAAATAGCAGCTGAAAAAGCAGAAAAAGCTTAAACTAGCAAAATTAAGCACAAAGGAGCATACCAAGCAGAAAGAAGTCTGAAGAAGCAGAATAATGTTTAAGTTAGCAGAATGAAGCAGAAAGGAGCACAAGACAGATGTAAAAACAGCTGAAATTAGCTGAAAGTAGCTGAATTAAATAAAAAAAAATAAAAAAACATTCACAAGGAAACTGAAAGAAGCTGAAGCAGAACAAAATGTGAAAGGAGCAGTAAAAGGTTGTAGACAGATCTAAAGAGTTGAAGGCTGTAAAATAAGTTTGATTCATTTTCTATGGAAAATAAAATAGCAGAAAAGGCTAAATATTTCAAAAAGCTAAAGTTGCACCAACACCAAAAGTCAAATCAGGATTGTCCTGAAAGAGTTGGATGTTTTGATTTACGATTTGTTGAAATAGCTTAAAAAGTGAGGGACGAGAATTGCGCCGAAAAACGTACAGAAGAAAAATGGATCACGATAGTGTGAATGCTTCATAAACATTCACACAAACATAGAAAATCCTATTATGTTGTAAATCTTATACACAAGATGAACAGTAATGAA
>NW_023624208.1:0-3923 GCF_014905685.2 Nematolebias whitei | reverse complement strand
AGAGGAAAGGGGGACGTTTGGTACCACTGGAGCCAGTGTGCGCCTGCCTCAGAGCCAGGAAGAGCGAGAGAGCTGGCAGAAACCATCTAAAGTCGTAAAACTGGACATTCATGTCTTGTAGACCGAAGCAGCCTGGTAAAGTTGCGTGCGGGCCCTGAAGGACTTTGTTTGAGTGGGTCACTGGGTGCTGGAAAATCCACATTTAGTACAGACACCTAGATACGACAAAAACACGACATCTTAGAGTCTCACACTTCATGAAGAAAACTCAGAGACATAGGAGGATCGGTCTCTGAGCACCCCAGGGTATGCCCTGAGTACTTGTGATTGGAACAATATTGTATGACATGTGTACTAACCATTTTTCTCTTATCTTTTAATTGCAGTCTTGATTTAGAGCGCATCCATTTATTTACTTAGCTTGAAAGTATTAAGTATATTCAGTTTGTAACGTTAAAAAGAAATACCTATAATCAATTATAAGCAGTATATTAACAGAGTGTTATTTTGTATTCATTTTGTGTTAAAGGAACGGCTTGACTGGCTGTCTGCTGTGGAGGTCGCTGTGCGAGACATCTTCATTAATTGAGTACAGTTTCAGTTTACAAGATCAAAATGCGGTGGTCATCAAAGTACGTTATGATAGGGATAGGTGCTTTGTCATCCATAGTGTTGTCACTCATTTTCTCTTTTGAATATTTCTGTATCATTCCCGGTTTACCAGAGTGTGAGCAGACTGGTGAAACAGGCAGGGTGAGAAGGAGTGTGACACCACACACAGTCATGAAAGATGCGTATGGCCTTCCGGTGCTGAAAGTAGAGTATCCCAAAGACACCACCACTACCCTAAGCCTGCCAATCTGTGACATGTTTTATTGTACGGATTACCGTATTGCGAATGCAGCCTTTTATATTTGTCCATGTCCCAATCCATCCAAATGTTTCTAGTGTCCTGAGTGGAATTATGTCACGTTGTATTCGGGATCATGGAAACCTGATATGTCTGGACATCTGACTAATTACAGAGATTGGTGGAGGGCACATGCCACCTTGGCAAAAAATAACAGACACTTGTTATTGTCCTTTGAGTATGTTAGAACTTGGAATAAGTTAACCAGCACAAAGCGTGAGATGATCTACACCTTGGTGACAGAACCCATTTATGTGCTCGTAGCCGCGGATGTCACTGGCAAGGACCCTTTCCGGGTGTTACAACTTGCTCTTACAGAGTTGCCAGCCCAAGATCCTACTCCTCCTCCGACCCAGGAGTCATCGCTCCCAATGCCTATGCGAATTGATAGTGTTGACTATACCAGCTTAACCCCTGTGGATGTGATTGCTATGTCCACTGGCTATACTGACTCTAACATTTGGTTAGCTTGGCTCGCTGAGGCTGCTAGACAGGCTTCTTTGTCTGAATGTGTAGCTTGTGCTGCAGCTCGACCAAATTTGTACACCCAGCCAGCTCCATTACACCTAGAGGACGCTTGGGGATTTCATTGCATGTTAAGTTTGACTATGAGAAAATATACTAAGAATTGCACTACATTAGCTCAGCTATTCCCAATTATTTCTAATATAACCAAATTAGGCTCGTTTGCTCCGGTAGAACGATTTGACTATTACTGTTTTAATTACACCTCAACTGCAAATAAAAGAGTTGCCTTAGGACAAATTCAGAATGAATGGTGTAATATCACGCAACAAAATGTCTCTGACAACACCCGTGTGGGTAAGGTGGCTCGCGCTGACCTGTATTATTATTGTGGTGGTAGACGTTTACTAACACATATCCCTCAGGATTCTGTGGGATTGTGTGCATTGGTACGCTTAGCTGCATCGTTAACCTTGATTGGCCCTCGTTTGGAAGTTTTAAATGACACCTCCATCTTTCCCATTAGGAAGAGACGTTCAACTCATAATTTTGACCCCACTGTGGGCTCTACTACTTATATTGATGCCATAGGAATCCCTAGGGGAGTTCCTGATGAGCACAAATTAGTAGATCAGATTGCGACAGGTTTTGAAAATTTACCTGTTGTTTCAGCATATTTCCCAATTACACCTAATAAAAATGTTGACCGAATAAACTACATACATTACAATGTCATGCGTCTGTCCAACCTTACCAGAGACGCTGTTGAGGGCTTAGCGGAGCAACTAGCTCCGACTTCTCTGATGGCTGTGCAAAACAGAATGGCGCTTGATATGCTTTTAGCTGAGAAAGGAGGTGTGTGTAGCATGTTTGGTGACTTGTGTTGTAGTTTTATTCCTAATAACACTGCCCCTGATGGAAAAGTGACCCGTGCACTTGAAGGTTTGAGAACGTTGTCTAATGAGATGAAATCTCACTCTGGTGTAGATAATCCTCTTGATGAATGGCTCTTCAAAGTGTTTGGCCCCTGGAAGCAGATGATTGTGTCCATGTTAATGTCCATTGCAGTATTTGCAGCTATTTTAATCACATGTGGATGTTGTTGTATTCCCTGTCTGAGATCTCTGTCAGTACGTCTTATCACTTCCACTTTAGAGAAGCGTGACCCTGAGATAGCTCGTCAGCTCCTAATGCGCAGAGGATATGAACTTTCTGATTTTGAGATTCAACCACTTCGGCGCAGAGAAGCATATTCTTCCTAATGATGTCGACCTCTTTTATGAGGTCGAAAGGGGGAATTGTTGTGGAATAATATTTGTTCCTTTTGAATCTGACTCCCAATTCTTATTTTATTTTGAAATTGACCCACTTCCTGTTTTACTTTGAAGAGGCTCCCCCCAGATTGATTTCATTTCCTGTTTATATAATGTAACACGATGTAAACCACTTCTGATTGGATACTGACCAATCAGATCGCAGACAGACTCAAAGCGCGCTGAAAAGTTAGTTTTTCTGTGTGAAGGAACGCCCTGTGTTTCTGAGACAAAGGGATGTGGGGGTCCTTCTTCTCGTGTGTGTGAGAGGGGGAGAAGTGAAGAGTCCTCTCTCGTGTGTGTGTGAAGAGAGACGCAGCCAGCCAGCAGCAGTTTGGAGCAGAAAGACAATGCAGGTTGTATTGTAAAGATTAAGGGAATGCATCCAGATTTTAATATGTTAAAATAACGACTGCATTTAACTAACCCACTGTTTATACTTGTGAATCTGTGACAACTTTTTTATTTCTGAGTTACTTTACTTATTAAATATTCATAAACTTGAAGGTGCCTGTGTCGTATCTGATGTGCAATGATTTGACTTCCTGCAGGATTGAAAAGGTATCAGAGCTCGGGTGGAGAAATAAAGATATACACAACAAATTTGGAGGTTCCACCGAGATACGGTTTGATACGGACAGGAAGGGACAGCGGAGTCCAGAGCACTGAATCTGTGGCCACAAGTCTTCAATCAAAGGTAAGCAGATACTTGTTTAAACAAAATCTGTGATTGGGCTTTTTATAGGCAAATTTCTCAGTGTGTTGGACTCCCATTAATTAGGGGATTATTATGTTGTGATAGTGAATAAGTAATAAAACCAGTCCCAGATAAACCACGCAATTGTCGCGCCTACCAGAATCTGACGAGATTCTGGATCAGAGGAGGTTGGGTTGTAGGATAAAATCATTTATCCGCCGCTGCCTCTGTAACTCTGAGACAGAGTTGAACTGTAAACTCGTTAGGGTGGTGTCTAACTTAAAACAGTGTTAATTTAAGCTTACTTAAAAATTGGAAGTTCATTAAGTGAGTACGGGACTTGGGTGAGTTATTAATTATTTAAATACGACGCACGCACCGAATAGATTAAAATAAAAACAGAACTAAAAATTAAATTGATGATAAAATAATTTATGACCTGTGGTGGAGTGGAGAGGTCACGGGTTCACAAATATTGCTGTCTTCTAGGACATTAAAAGGGAAGTCAACACACGTTGTCTAAAAAAAAAAAAAAAAA
>NW_023624207.1:0-3924 GCF_014905685.2 Nematolebias whitei | reverse complement strand
CAGCAAAATTGCAATTTTAGCCAGCTTTTCATAGTTTGGCATTGTAATTTCTGTAGAGGTCACACTTTCTGCAACCTCCTTCAGATTGTCCACTAACTCTTTTGGGTTCATGCGCTCTGCCTGTTTATCATACGGATGTAAGGAATCTGTCAGAAGCTTCAACGCGTTCTTTAAACAGTCCCTTATCCCATAAGCATCAAAATCTTTTCCTAACACACTTGTCATGTTTTTCACTGTGTAGCAATTTATCTGTTTAAAAACAGTTGCAAGCTTCAGATATTTTACAGGTAAATATTTGTATTCAAGTCAATGAGTTTTCACACTTTAGCTTTGGGTTTACACAGAAGTACTGTTATAAGTCAACTTATTCAAATGTGGGTACCTTTCTCAGGTTTTACCCCAATTCATGAATATTTAAGTAAATGCTCTTCTGGCAGTGTTACTTTTTGTGCTTATTTTTCAACAGATACTAGAGTACCAAGCTGTTTTTTAGTGTATTTTACTCTAAAGCACTGAATTTTTTAATAAACCTGCAATTTTTCTTTAGTCTCACAGCAATCATTGGTTTAAAACATTTTTCAAACCGTTCTGTTCCAGAATTTTGCTATTTTAACAGTTACTCATAGAACTAAGTGGTGAAAAGAAAAAGAACAGTTGATGATGTATCAGGATTAATCAGTCCTTCCTTCAGAAAAACTGTTATTCCTGTTCTCCTGTCTCATCCTCTATTTAAAATTAAATAGGAAGATGTATTTGTTTAGGTGGCAACTTAAACAGAAAAATCTCTTTTTCCTGATAAGTTTACTCTTATTTAGTGATTTTGCAATTAAACGTGTATTATCCTTCAAGCAAAATGAGTAAACTATTCAACTCTGTGAATATTTGTAACTGTATCTTTTTTTAAAAAGTTTCTAATTTTATTTTGTACCTTTATAAGGAATTATCAGTGAATAAAATTTTTGGTAAATGCTCTTTGCATAAATACCCTTTTTAACTTTTAAAATGCAAGATAACAGTGTTTATTCAGCTTTGAGGAAGTTTGTTAACTCAAAAATTGCCTTACAGAAAAATAAAAAGAACGTTTAATTTCACTCTTTACCTAAAACTGAAGTGAAACTGCGATCTAAGTTTCTCCAGGAGGGGGTAGTGTTTAGCTTTTTACCAGCAGGAGTCTATGACGACTTCCTGTGACGTTCGGTTGACATCCTGTTGTTAGCCGCTTAGCTTAAAGTTAGCTTCGGCTAAACTCGGTTAAAATCAACGTTTCTGAACGAATTTAAGCGTAAACGTGGCGTAATTTCAACAAGCACGACTTCTTAGCATGAACATGAGTTTTTGTGGAACAATATTGCAGCTTTATTTAGTGATTTTAAGCGTAGTGAAGCTCATTTCCGACATGGGGGAGTGACGTGACACGTCATTCATCCATTCGTTAGCTGTTAGCTACAAATTAGCATCGCTAGCGTTGTTTAAAAACATCATTTAATGACGAATTTTAAACTCTAACGTGGCAAAATTTCAGCGAATATGCTTCGAAGCATTTAGCCAGCGTATCAAAATCACTTTAAAGGCGCTTTTCAGCTTTAAAAAGCAGATTTTATTTCCCTATGAAAACGAATTTCATTTCCGGGTCACGTGACTGAAATCACCAATGGCAAAGCAGCGCAGGGTTGAGAGGGGATGACGTAGCCACGCCAGTCAACCTTCTCAGCAAATCAGAGCGCTCCACACAGCAATATTCAACCAATCAGGAAACGTTTGCAACCAGCATGCTAGATTAGCGTGAACATGAGTTTGTCAACTTTTTCGTCTTGTAAACTGTCAAAATGCACTTTTTCTGTTAAAAATTGTAACGAATAACTCTTAACTGTGTTCTGAGACGGCGCTCAGCTTTTAAAACGTTTATCCATCTATTCAAAATACTCGTTCAAACTCAACAGAACCGAACCGGACCACAGCCGGGTCTTACAGCAGAACCTCCGTACTTTTAAACAGAATAACGTTTCCACAGATCAAAGCCACTTAGCAACACTTAACAACGTACAATTTCAGCTTCACAAGACTCGATGACACAATTCCAGCTTTTAAAACATTGCCAGCGTAACACAGCGTGAAGTTGCACAGCAAAGGTGTAAGCGCGCAGCTCCAGCTCGCTGCGTAAACATGCAGTGTTTCAGCACAGCTGATAAACTGTTATTTTTCAACATATGCCAACATGTAAGAAATCAATCTTTACACAAATTCACAGTCATTTATGAGCCGTAACGAGCCACCAGTTGTAGTAATTTAATATAGGGAAATATATGCATACAATATTCACGAGTTCCTCATCTTTCTGACTGTGTAATGTCGTGTATTGAATTTAACAGAAATGTAACGAGAGACGTTATTTATCTTTGACCCATCAAAATGAATGCGGTCATTTATTTTCAGAATCAAAGTTTAACATCAAACATTTACATTAATTTGGCAAAATATGAAAATAATAACAGACAAGTTTCACAGAAAATGGACATCGATCACTCGGCGGTGATCGAGGACTTTGCTTCAGATATCCCTAAGATATCTGTACTGATTTTAGAAGATAGAGAAGAGTTTTAAGATGAAATGGAGATTTATCTTACAGAGAGATATGTGAGGGAATTAATCTGTTATAACCAGAAATTGCACGCTCCATCAGATATCAGCTTGCCCACGGTACACTTGGTCGAAAATAGAACCTTCTACCTGTTGATGATGAAATCAGCGTCGGCGTAGGTTCCTTTCTGACTCTTTCAGCGTCTCCGTTGAGAGCAGCCAAACCCTCAGAGAGTCGTACGTGGTTTTCAAACAGAAATTATAATCCCAAAACGTCTCTGGATCATCCTGAACGCGTTTGCACCCAAGAACTCTGAACTCCTTTCATTCTTCAGAACTTCTCAGACTCTAACAGAACTCTCAGGATCTGCATCACTCCCTCTAAACTCTTTCCTTCTTAGGAACTGACTAGACTCTAACAGAACCGGGAAGTTGCCACATTTTAAATGAGTTTACTTCCGGGTTTACTTTAGAGCTTTCTGATTCGTGGATGGACCAGAAAGAGGTGTGGTTTATGACGTAAGGTGTTATCAAAAGTCGAGGTCAGAGAATGAGTTTGTTTTCAACATACAGAAAAGATTATTGCAGAATACCAGACTTCGTGGAGCCTTTTCTGTTGTATCTTCTCAAATAGTAAAACATGACATCCCTTCTTCAGTAAACATTTAGTTGACCGAAGCTTCAACTTTCACATACTTACGAAAGCTTGCTCATTGAAGACAGAAAATCAAGAAATGCATATTAACCTGATTTCTTCTTTGAATGAGGAATAAAAAATCATTACTTACTGTTTATGTAAAATAAAAATGAGTAGTTCTTTTCAACCTGTAACATTGAGTGAACTAACACAATTTGATTATCAAACATTTGTAAAACAGTGATGATTATAGAGAATTGTCTTTTCTGCTTGATTAATTCAAGAAAGAAAGTCATCAGATGGCTCAAACTGTATTCAGATCAATGAAATAACAGTCCCTGTCCATCTGATAGATTTGGGGTCAGATCAGGGTCAGATCAGGTTCACTACAGTCCCCCCTTTGGAAATCATCACCTGTCCATGGGGATGAATTCCAACCGTGAACTTAGACCTTCAAATGTCCTTGAGCTTGATGTAATCCAGCAAGGAAGACCAAAGTCAAAAGTAATCCAGCAAGGAAGACCAAAGTCAGAAGTAATCCAGCAAGGAAACAAAGTCAAGGTAATTCCACAATGTTCTTGGTATTCCATTGTGTTGATTATAATTCCATATCGTCTCGATAATTCCATTGTAGCAATGCTTTAACCCCTTGGAAACAGAGTCTGTAATCCATTGGAAAAAGTCATATAATCCACAACGGTAAATCCACA
>NW_023624206.1:0-3924 GCF_014905685.2 Nematolebias whitei | reverse complement strand
TTGCCACATGTCCCCAAAAAACTCATGTTCATGCAAAGAAGTCGTGCTTGTTGAAACAACGCCACGTTTTAGCTTGAAATCCGTTCAGAAATGTTGATTTTAACCGAGTTTAGCCGATGCTAATTTTAAGCTAAGCGGCTAACGACAGGATGTCAACAGAACGTCCACAGGAAGTCGTCATAAGCTCCTGCTGGTAGAAAGCTAAACACTGCCCCCTCCTGTGGAAACTTGATATCACAGTTTCACTTCGTTTTAGGTTATTTTGAGTGAAATTAAACGTATTTATTTCTGTAAGACGAATTTTTGAGTTAATAAACTTTCCTCAAGTTGAATTTTTACTGTTATCTTACATTTAAAAAGTGATTAAGGTATTTATGCAGAAAGGCATTTACCAACACATTTTTATTCACTGGTAATTCCTCAAGAAAGAGGTGCAAAATAAAAAATTAGAAACTTTTTAAAAGATACAGTTACAGGTATTCACAGAGTTGATAAAGTTTACTCATTTGCTAAAAGATAATACACGTTTAATTGCTAAATCACTAAATAAGAGTAAACTTATCAGAAAAAAGAAACTTTTCTGTTTAAGTTACCACCTAAACAATTACATCTTCTTATTTATTTTTAAATAGAAGATATTGGCAGGAAGACAGGAGTATAACAGTTTTTCTGAAGAAAGACTGATTATTCCTCATCATCAATTTTCTTTTTTCTGTTCACCACCTGGTTTAATGAGTAGCTGTTAAAATAGCGAATTTATGGAAGTAAACGGTTTAAAAAAGCGTTTTTAAACTGATGTTGCTGTGAGACTTTTTAGAAAAATTGCAAGTTTATAAAAATTCAGTGCTTTAGAGTAAGAAACACTGAGAAGCTTGGTAATCTAGTATCTGTTGAGAAATAAGCACATAAAAAGTAACACTGCAGACAAGCATTTACTTAAATATTCATGAATTGGGGTAAAACCTAAGAAACAGGTGCCCGTTCCTCTGAATAAGTTGACTTATAACAGTACTTTTGTGTAAACCCAGAGCTAAAATAGTGTGAAACTCACTGACACTTGAATACAAATATTTACCTGTAAAATAATCTGAAGCTGGCAACTGTTTTAAACAGATAAATTGCTACACAGTGAAAACATGACAGGTGTGGTAGGAAAAGATTTTGATCCTTATGAGATGAAGGACTGTTTAGAGAAAGCGTTGAAGCTGCTGACAGCATCCTTACATCCATATGGCAAACAGGCGGAGAGCATGAACCCAAAAGAGTTATTGGACAATCTGATGGAGGTTGCAAAGAGTGTGACCTCTACAGAAATTACAATGTCAAGCTATGAAAAGCTGGCTAAAATGGCAATGTTGCTGAAAGAATCATACTTTGCATTAAGACGGGATCACGTCGTGACAGTGTCACAAGTTTCCCGCTGCAAAGGTGAAATAGATGTGCTTAAAAAAGATCTGCACAAACGCAAAGTGCATAAAGAGATATTACTGGAACAATATATGCTTTTACGAAGTGAATGTCAAAAATCACAGGAACGCTTGAAAGCTTGTGAGGAGAAACTAAGAGCGGCAACATATAAAAGTAATGACGAGGGGCGAGTTTATCTGGAACTCAGAGAAGACCGTGGACAGAGTCCAGGTCACCCACAACCACCTCAGAAAGTCTATTACACACCTCTTGCTTTTAAGCCCATCCAACCACCTCCACATGTGTGGAGAGAAAAACCTCCACCCTCACCTAAAGTGGTAGGAACAGACCTGAACAGGTCTCCTCCACCAAACATGCAACAGTGTGCTGTGAATGTGTTCGAGGCACGTTCTCATGCTAAGACGCCCATAGAAGTGTTTCCTGGTGTAAAGGTTAAACCCCACTCCCTAGAAATGGAAGGATGGAGTGCATCGCCTCCACCTCCTAAAACAGGCGAGAAAAAGCAGTATTTTCAAACTAACAAACCGTGTAATGAAGGTGCACGCTGGGACAAAAAGGCTCCTCTTTCAGAGGATGAACGTGATTATCGTAAATGGGGCATGCGTAGGACGCAAAGATATGGGATCCAAGAGGACCCATATTATCAGGGGAAGTCCGGAAAGGAACCCCCAAAAGACGTACCTAACCCTCCCCCACCTCGGACGAAACGGACCGAGGCGATAAAATCACAAAGGTCCCAGGAACAAGGCCCTACACCTCTGAGCTCGGAAGAGACAGAGAAACTACAGAGGTTGTTAGAAACCTTGAAACACGCTGAAATGGGATACCGACCAGGAGCACTGTGTAGTGATGTGATCGCTACTAAATCTGAAGGCGCGAATGACAACATTACAGATGTCGGTGGAACACACCAAGACATTGCTGTTGCTGCCTCCAACAACCCCTCATCGGACCAAGGGGGGGTAAACTCACACACAAACGATGATGAGTCATCGCAAGCTGAAAACTCAGAACCTGATTTTCATGATTTTGAACTAGGCATTTCAGTTCTGGGAGAACTCCCAGATAACCTGGTACCGAGTCAAGAAACTGGGCCAGTACGGTTCACAAAACCAACACAGCCAATAGCTCTTTTCTCAACCAATGACGTCGACCAAGGACCTCAAACCTATGGTGTCTTACCCATAGACAGGTCCGACGACTCAGAAAAGGATTCGTTGGAGCTCCCCACGGAGCAAGAACCCTCATCAGTCTCATCACAGATTGAACAGGTGGTCGCTCAAGCCGACACTCTGACATCTGATGAAGAAAGAGACAACCTTCGCCAAGTTCTTTTAAAATATGAAAAATCATTGTCACCTGGCCCAGACATCATCCAACTTCAGAAGTTGGACGATCCTGCAATTAACTCGATGATACTGTATCTGACTGACCCAGACAAATACACCCCATCGAAAGGTAAACTGGATTCCAATCCAGACCTAAAAGTCCTCTTTCAGCTGCGCAAACAGTTAAAACTACTCAAGGACAGCCTAACTTTAGTTCATGGAGCGACGTCCTCACCCGTGTTCGCGGTCTCCCATGACCGAAGGGGGGTGACGCCAGTTAGGATAATGCTACCAGACGCGATAACGTGAGCAAATCTGACATTCAGAGTGAGTGGCGCACCGAAACGTCGTTTTCTAGTTGCTTAATCACTGCTTTTGTCAATGTTGAAACGTTGTTTAACTGGTTGCTTAGTCACTGTTTTGTCGATGTTGAGACATGGTTTAATTGGTTTTGGTATTGTTTCTGAACACCCCAAGCAAGAATGAATTTTGTTGTGTAGTTAAGTTAGAGACTAAGAGGCCTTTAACCATGCCAACATGCAGTTCATTCGTTAAATTGCAATCTTTGCGGAGTCAATGTATATTATTGTGCTACCTTAAGTACCATAATCTACACTGATCTCACAACGCGTAAGCCGAACCTACTCGAACAATTCTATTCGGGGGGATAGCTAATTCTTTTTGATGAGTCTCGCCATAGACTTCCAAAAACATTTATGGGGAAACCAAACACCCAATCTCAACCAAACTATGTTTTGCCATGTAAAGCTAACTTAAACCAAGTTAGGAATGGAAAAATAGTTTGGAACACCCTTCTATAGGTATAAACCCCTAAAGTTACCCTTTTCAGCATGTTCCACCCTTTAACTGGTAGCTGTAGCTGTTCCCAATCATAATAGCTTACACACCAGGTGCATATAGTTTAAGGCCTTATGTAAAATCCCCTTCATAAGCCCACCTTAAACCACATAATTGCATGTCACATTTGAACCAGAGACGACCGTCGCTGGAGGAGACCTGCAATCCTGACGTTGGTCTCCACTCTTCATCCAGTGGCTGCATCTTCAGTTCAATCCAAGGGAACCCCTCTGTATGCTGATCAATCAACACTTCCAATCGTCGTGGATTTACCGTTGTGGATTATATGACTTTTTCCAATGGATTACAG
>NW_023624205.1:0-3925 GCF_014905685.2 Nematolebias whitei | reverse complement strand
AGGAAAGCCTCGCCGAGGACAAAGAGAGACCCAGAGAAGAAGAAAAAGAGAGAAAGAAGAAATTAATAAAGCTTCAAAGAGAGTCACGGCTAAAGCGAAGAGGCAAAGCTGAGCGAGTCTCGTGCTTTTCTTTTGTCCCTCTTCTCCTCCCTTGAACAAATTATTGAGGGAACAAGCTTTGGAAGCAGAACATGGAACATTTTTAATCCCACAACCAACACACACCTCCCTGCTGCAGCCTACAGACGTCCACACACTCAGGCCGAGCTCAAGGGAACATCAGCACGGGATGCACACACATATCCATCTGTACACACACGGCGGTGAGACAGGTGATGCACGTTTAGAAAAGACATGCTGACGATGGACGCAGATGAGGGTTAATCCTCTAAAACTCACCAATGATCACATGTACCGTGTGCGTTTTGATTCTGTCTAAGCTGCAGAAACGGTCGACAATAAAGGCTGCCGCATGTGTCAAACAGTGCGTTTGCTATCTTACCAGAAAATATGTGATAAATAGTTGTGTAGTTTAAAAAAAAAAGTAGGGATGCACGATATTGGATGTTTGGCCGATATGTTACAACTTATTCGGCCGATAGTTGATACCAATGCCGATATTTATTTCCCTAGACCTACATGACTTTCTCTGCTGTGGAATTAAAATACTACATTATCCTGCAAGGTCTCTGTCAGTTTGGCTACTACTAAATAGGGCGGTTGTGGCTGAGTGGTTAGAGCAGTTGTCCTCCAATGCGAGAGTTGGGGGTTCGAATCCACCAGCAGTCACAAGCTGAAGTGTCCCTGGGCAAGACACTGAACCCCTCATAGCCTCTGATGTGTGTCCCATCAGTGTATGAATGTGATAAAGATCTGATTAGTCTCTTTAGAATGATTTGTTCAATTAGCTTTGTAGAGATCAAGTATAGTGCTGTATGAATGAGTAAATGAGGCACAGATTGTTGTAAAGCGCTTTGAGTATCTTGAAATAAGATACAAAGGTGCTATACAAGTACAGTCCATTTACCATTTAAATGCAGATGCCAAAAAGGAGGCTGAAAATCATGCAACTCTATATAAATATGTAAAATATGTAAGAAAAACAGCGCCTTTTATATTGGTGAGTTATTCTGATGGATTGGCCAATGTCCAATATTTAACTTTATCGCTAATATCGACCGATACCGATAATATTGTGCATCCCTAAAAAAAAAAAAAAAAGATCTGCTTTCACAAAACCAGCAAGTACTGATGCATCTAATTGGCTCTAATGTCCATTCTTGCACAAGAAAACACAGAAATAATAATTTTCTACGTCTTTAGAGGTCGGGCGTGTTCTCACCGAGGCCGAGGATGGGGTGGTGCTCCACCAGCGTCCAGGCGTTGTCGTCCACACAGTGGCTCTTGTAGACCAGCAGCTGACACACGTCCCTCACCGTCATGTCTGCAGGGATCTCCACCACCTTCCCAGCTCCATCTTCGCTCCACACCTTCACTATCTGAGGACACGCAGGAGAGGTGACGTTAGAATGGGCGGAGGTCATGTTCTCCACCAGCAGGGCCACGTGAGGTCTCAGGAACGTTACACAAAAAATAAATAAAACAACAACTACATTTACCTCCATGACCAGATGGCTCAATCAAGTCCGCTCTAAAGTAGTCGTGTTCACATACTTCTCTTATGTGAACGTGAAAGATGCTTAAAATAAATTAAAAAGCGATTACGTCCAGGAAGCGCCCGCCTGCCCTTCAGACCAGCCCCTTTGTCCAAACTTACTCCACCACACTCCTGAGGCTGCACACGACACGTTCTCGAACACAAACAAGAACATCCACGCTCAGAAAAGTTGGTGGAAAAAAAACACGTTCACCCTCAGACGCCAAAACGCCGCGGTGCATTTAAATGTTGCATTTTGTCAATAAAAAGCGTCACCGCTGGCAGCAGCGAGCGGGTGGCTGTACCTCCCATTGTTGCGCCATTTTGAACCATTCCAGCCAAGCGCCCAAAGCGACATTTAAACCGAGCGTAATCTGGCCCTCATCGAGTTCGCTGCTGCGCAGATACCCACAGACCAGCTGCTTTACGCCGCCGCACGAGCAAATGTGCACAGGCGCACCCCACAACGCTCACCGTCACACAAACGAGAGCAGAAGAAGGTTTAAAAAAGTAAAAGCGACTCCAGGAGTGTAAAAAGCACGAGACAGAAATGTGCTTGTGTGTAAACTGTCACACACCCCCGTACGAACACTTCTGTCCTCGGCAGGCACTCTGCTCAGAAAACACCAGGGAGCAACTGCTGAAAATTACATGAAACAAGACACAAAACTGATGGAGAGGCTGGGGGGTGGGGGTGGGGGTGGAAAATTTAACCGGACAACGGCGTCGCAAACTACAACAACGTGCACGAACAGAAGAACTCAACTCAAAAGACGGCGATGCTACCCTGAAGCATAAAAGCACCAAAAACGACGACTCAGAGGAGCGAGAGCAGAAACAACGTCAGTTTCTGCCTCTGCAAAACCCAGAGACTCCCCCCCCGCCTCCCCTCTCTCCCCCCGGGGAGAGAGAAAAAAAAGTTCATCTATGACGCATTAATTTTTGTTGGAGAAAAGTTTGAGAAAAACTTAAGCGAAGAAAAAGATCCTCATCACTCCAGAACTGACAACCAGACGTCCATGGACGAAAACCAACGCACGTGCACGCACACGCACGCACGCCTCATGACAGACATCCGGGAAAGGAACGAACGCACACACAGGTTCCTTACCTCCACCGCCTGCAAGAGGCAACAGTCTGGAGAGCAGGATGGCATTTTCACACTGAGACGCTCTCCAGTGACACGGAGGGACAGGGAGGGAGGGAGGGAGGGAGGGAGGGAGGAAGTAGAGCAGGAGGAGAGGAAGTAAGAGACAGAAGGGGGAGGGAGGAAGGATTGGCGAGGCGAATGTAAGAGAGGTAGCAGGGAAAAGGGGGTGGGAGATAAGGAAGTGACAGAGGAAGGAGGAAAGCGAAGGAGGCAGCCTGCTCCTTCTCCTCACGCTGGGCAGCAAAGAAAAGCTGCTGAGCGGCGAGGAGCGCTCCGAGTCTCTCCTCCTCCCGTTCTTCTCTCCGGATTAGCACGGAGGGATTTTTAAACAGTGAGCTGCTACCTGTCACGTACTCTCTTATCTTCAAGCTTGTGTTTCATCTACCTGATCCCCCCCCCCACACACACCCTCTTCTACTCCCTACAGGAAAAAAAAAAATCTGTCAGCTCCTTTTACTGATGGCGCCACACCATCTTCTCCTCTTGAACACGCCCACAACTCCTCGAACACACGTCCAGACAGCGAGCTGAAACTCTTGAGCCAATCGCCGCTCAGAGACGGCCATCCCTTACTCTTCTGCATCTTCTGACGTTTCCTTTGAGCCGCCTGACGGTTCCAATTTCTGTCCTCTCCCTCCCGCCTATGCACTCCTCCTCCTCCTCCTCCTCCTCAGCTGCATGTGAAATACTGGGCAGGAGTGTTAGGACCACAGCAACATGTGTAATGCACACCGACAGCTCCAGAAAAAATACAGAACAAAACCAAGTGAGGGCTGATTGGATCTGGATCACTATGCCACATGTTTGGAGCTTTGTTTATGGAGTGGGGAGCGTGAGGAAGAGCTCTGGAGGGGAAGATGGGCTCACTGGGGGGGGGGGGGGGGGGGTGAGATTAAAATGAAGGAGGGAGTGGAGTAATGAGGAGTAGAGAAAAAGAAAAGATCTATAGAGGAATGTCAGTAATGCAATACTGAGTCATAATCAGGCTCATGTGTAGCACACAGGCCAACCCAGCTGGCCCCTAACAGTGTGAGAGCTGCGAGGCGTGCACACACACACACACACACACACACACACACACACACACACACACACACACACACACACACACACACACA
>NW_023624204.1:0-3925 GCF_014905685.2 Nematolebias whitei | reverse complement strand
GACTATCAAAAGGTTTTGACATCGAATCACAAGTCTGTCTGAACCCGAAAGGGCGGGACATGACAAACCTATAAATCTCGCTCAGACACAAAGTTGGGTTGAACAAACATCGGGCTGATTGACCAGGCAAGGTTCACTCTGATTTTGTTCCTCAGACTGCACTCTGATTATATGTAATATCTGCATACTTTAACTTTGTCTCAATTAAATCTTTTATACTAAGGTGAAGTGCTCCTGAAATTCTGTGCTCGGGTCATTTTGAACATCCCAAATCCTTCAAATAGGAATTGTTCTTCTGGGGGTTCATTCTACTAATTGACTCAGCACCACTACCTGAGATGATTGCATCAGGGAGTACCTGCGAGTTTTACAACAATGTGGATCTTTAACATAATGGTTCCCATGGATCATTTGAAAACTATGAGACAGATTCAACGACAGATGATCCACCTCCTTCATTTGAGACCAGGCCATGAGTTTAGGGTCGCTGCGTTTGACCCTTAGTTGTTGCTGCTGGCAGCGGGAGTGACCTGGAATTACACAGAAATATTCACACAGAAAAATTATGGAAGTGAGTAACACTGTCACCACCCCCAATATTATTGTAATCCTCCAGGGGTTCTGGAAGAGACCCATGGTGTTACACTAAAAATACCAAATGAGTAAACCTTAGAAGTTAATTAAAATACTACCAAACTACTGGAAGTGTGATGACTTGGGAGTGACCCAATCGAACGAGACCCGGAACGACATGAGACTCAGAGTAAAAAGAAACAGTGTCTATTTATTTACAGTGAAAACTTGACTGCACAGGCATCAGGACTGGAACTCCTGGAAACGGAGGACAAGTTCAGCTGGGGCAGGTAAGTTGTTATGTTCAAACTTGCAATTAGATTTCTTATCTTACAGTTGGCGGTTCTTGTAAAAGTGGATCCAAGAGAAGCCCAGAGTTTCCAGAGGAGATGGTGAGATCGAGGCACTGTGCAGCAGTTCCAGAACAAGATGATTACTCCCAGAGACTGAGTAGAAAGGCACGAGAGATCAGAGCTTGGCAAGGCACGAGAGATCTGAGGACTGGAACCCGTGGAATCAGGACAGGACCCGGGAGGTGACGAGGAACTGTAGAAACAAGATCACACGGTAAGACTTATATTCCATGAAACACTAAACGGCTAGAAACATTAAGTACAGGGGGAACTCAATGCTCCAGCGTCGAGTAGACTTGACTGCAGGCTTAAATAGGAGCAGGAGCTCATCAGGGAGATGACCGTCAGCTGGGGGTGATTGGCGGCCATCTTGGAAGCTGCAGCAAGTGCTACTTTCACAGGAAGATTAAATTCAAAATGAGTAAACGATTAAAACAACTCATAAAACACTCAAAAATAGGCAAAATTGACCCCTGAAAATTGAGAAATACCAAAAGATTGACCTCTCTTTCAAATACCTCAAATAATTTTAGAATGTTTATGATGTTCAATTGAATGGAGTAAAATTTTGAATATTTAGAGTTCTCAATTGAATTCACGGACCCTTTTAAAAGCTCTGGTTTGTTTCTTCAGAATGACTGAAAGAAAAGATAAACACTCATATTAAACACTCCTAGCTAGCAGGTCTTCTGTGCTTGAGCTTGCGTTGGGAGGCCTTGTTCGTCCACAAGGGTCCTTTTGGTGCTCAGCGGGATTCGGCCCGCGGAGATGTCTTCATGTAAAGTCCTCAGAAACTTTATCAGTCTGAGCAGACGTTCTAAATGATATGTGTGCAGATGGGTCAAACCTATATCAGTGTGTCGCGTCTTCGTTTCTTCACGGTCAGGGCTGGAAATCTTCTTTCCTTCCCCGTTCCACCTGTCTGACCGACTTAGGCAGAGCGGAGACTCCTTCTCCAAATTTTGCTGCTGCCTTTTTCAACAAGGGGCAAAGAATGAACTCCCACGAAGTTCAGATCACCTCCTCCAGATGCCGTGGGGATCTTTACTCCTGCAGTTCCAGCAGGTCTGCTTCAACTTCTTTCAGCGAGTGGTGGGGTTCTTCAGCAGGTGCACATTGAATGAGATGAAACCACATGGAGCCTTTTCCTTTCAGACGTACTGCGTGTGAGGTACGGTCTTTGATCTCGTACGGCCCCGTCCACCTTGGTTCCGTCCACTTACGTTTCACCACTCTCAGCAGGACCCAGTTTGAAGTGAGACTCGCCGGCTCCTCCTCCTGAGGAGTACTGGAATCTGGAATCTGTTGAGCAAAGTTGGACAACAAAGCTCTGAGTCTCCTATAATACATCTTGTGTGACACATTCATTACCCATTCCGAGGGCCACTCGAGATTTTGCTGAGGCCCAGGGAAAGACCTTCCTGTTGTTAATTCATAAGGGGTGAAACCTGTACCCATATAAAGTAAAGTAAAGTCAAGTCAAGTTAATATATCTAAAAACATAGATCCACCACATTTTCATTGTTCTCCTGGGTCTAAAAAAGGTAAAAAAAAGTCTACCAAAAGTCTACAAAGGTCTCAGAAAAGTCTACAAAGGTCTCAGAAAAGTCTTCTCAGAAAAAAGGGGCGTCCCCCTAAGAGAATCGTCCTGTACACATAAAAGTGAGATTCTTTGGTTATCAAGATCTCTAATTTACACAAATTATGAAGCATCCTTCAGTTTTCTCAAAAAGCATCCTTAATGTTTTGTTGTGAAGTTGATAAAATGTGTTGATAAAATTTGTATATTAGCATCTCTTTTTAATTTTCTAGCAAGGCAAATCTATAAAATCTGTACATCACTATTATTCCTCCCCCATTTTTCTGAAACAGTACACCAGTGTGCCTTGTTTCAGAAACATTGAAGTAAAGTTTTCCCGTTTTGGTTGTTGGTTAATAAGATTCCCGTTTTGTATTTGCCCAAACTACTGTTTATGTGTGAACCGAATCATCCCCTGTACATGATAATTTATTTCTGTATTTATTTTCCAAATTAGCGCTCTGTAGTAAATGTGAGATCAACCACAGTTCAGATTTTCCAGCTCATATTGAAGACCAACATTTGTTACCCAAAAAGAATACAAACAACACTTTTTCATTCTTGTCCCTGAGTCCTTAGTCTAATCTGTAAAGACAAAGTGAACCCAATGGAAAAGCCAATAATTTGTTCAGGGGTAACCTTATTCATTTTTGATATAAGATTGTAAAATTATAAATCTCTTCTTTTTGTCTAAAAGCCATTGAACTAGGCAGGTGTCCCAAGTGACCACAATACTACTTTTCAAAATCAAAATTTTGCTGTAATGTTTGAAAAGTGTGTCTATGTGGGTGCATTTATGTCAGAGCAGCATGCAGCATCTATCCTGGATCCGGAGTGAACGCACCACCGTACATCACATGCAAAAGTCGACACTCAAATCCAGACGTATAGTGACAGCCCGCTTCAGGTTCTCTCCAGTGTGACTTTAGAGATACTGCAAGTTCAGAGTTCAAGAGTTCATCATGATGTTAGTCCAGCTCCCCCCTCCTGGACAAAAGTGCAGGTCCACAGCCATCAGCATTTTGTTTCAGTTCAAGTCCATGTGCTCCAAACTTAGATTTTGTTGTTGTTGTTTGGTAGCAGAACAGGATGTGGTCTCATAAAGTCACAAGTTCTTGTCAGCCTAGTTTTTCATCAACCTGCACATGGGATACACTACTGGGCATTTCAGAACCAGTCCAAGACGTCAAACTGCAACTTGCATGTGGGTTTTCAGCAAACTATATGAACAATCGTGCATTATGTGTCATCAGAACATCCCTCCTGGTTCAAGAACTCACTCAGTTCAACTTTTTCTTAATTTAAGATTAGCTTAAAAATAAAGTAATCCAATTAAATCCTGATATTATTCTTAATTTATTTATTTATAGCTTTAAACCAAACAAAAGTTGTCTCAGGGCACTTAACAGAAACAGTCTTA
>NW_023624203.1:0-3926 GCF_014905685.2 Nematolebias whitei | reverse complement strand
CAGCTTAATGTCCTTGGTGGACAGCCAAACTTGCTGGCCGACCTGGTAGGCGGGCGTCTCTGAACGGTGGCGGTCAGCAAACCGTTTTGCCTGGGCTGCGGTCCTAAGGAGGGCTGCTTTGGCCTGGCGCCAGATGCGACGGCAACGCCTGAAGTGGTGCTGGACGGATGGGACCGAACAGTCTGTTTCTGAATCAGGGAACAAGGGGGGATGGTAACCTAAGGAGGCTTCAAAGGGGGACATGCCGGTGGCAGAGGAGCGGAGGGAGTTATGCGCATACTCCACCCAAACCAAGTGCTGGCTCCAGGACGAAGGGTTAGACTCGACCAGGCAACACAGTGTGGACTCCAGCTCCTGATTGCAGCGCTCGGCTTGTCCGTTAGCCTGAGGATGGTAACCAGAGGTGAGGCTAACGGACGCCCCGAGCGACTTGCAAAAGGAGTGCCAGACCTGGGAGATGAACTGCGGGCCTCGGTCAGAGACAATGTCTGATGGGATCCCATGGAGCCTAAACACATGGAGGGTGAGTAAGTGGGCAGTCTCAAGGGCAGAGGGGAGCTTAGGGAGGGGAACAAAATGAGCAGCCTTAGAGAAGGGTCGACCACCGTGAGGATGGTGGTGTTGCTGTCAGATGGTGGAAGGCCGGTAACGAAATCAAGGGCAATGTGGGACCAAGGGTGACTAAGGGTCGGGAGGGGGAGCAGAGGGCCAGCCGGGGGTTGAGTACCGGACTTGTTTCTGGCACAGACAGGGCAGGCAGAAACAAAGTCCTTGATATCAGAGTTCATTGATGGCCACCAGAAATGGGTCTTGGTGAGGGAGAGCATGCGGTTGACTCCGGGGTGACAAGAAAGTTTATTGGAGTGAAGCCATTGGAGCACCTGGGACCGCACGCTGGAGGGGACGAAGAGGGTGCCGGGGGGACCACCACC
This sequence comes from Nematolebias whitei, assembly GCF_014905685.2. Classification (NCBI taxonomy): domain Eukaryota; kingdom Metazoa; phylum Chordata; class Actinopteri; order Cyprinodontiformes; family Rivulidae; genus Nematolebias; species Nematolebias whitei. The sequence continues at coordinate 2,994 of NW_023624203.1, read as the reverse complement.
TGGATCCGGTTCGGAGAGGAGGGCCTGTTGAACGGTGGCGGTGATGGGCCAAGAAAGAGAACCGACAATGTAGGACGAAGGAATAATTGAGTCAGAAGCCTCGGGCGAGTCAGGTGGGGCAAACTGCCTGGACAGGGCGTCAGGCTTAATGTTTTTGGAGCTCGGGCGGAAGGTCAAAACAAAGTTGAAGCGGTTAAAGAAAAGCGACCAACGGGCCTGACGGGGGGTCAGACGCTTGGCGTTCCAGAGGTAGATTAAGTTCTTATGATCTGTCCAGATCAAAAAAGGTGTCTCAGTGCCTTCCAGCCAGTGCCGCCATTCCTCGAGTGCGAGTTTGACCGCCAAAAGCTCGCGGTTGCCCACGTCATAATTTCGTTCTGCTTGAGAGAAATGATGAGAGAAGAAGGCGCAGGGATGGACCTTGTTGTCCAGAGGAGACCGTTGGGAGAGGACTGCTCCAACCCCAGTGTCAGAGGCGTCCACCTCCAAGATGAACTGGTGCGCGGGGTCAGGATGGCAGAGGATGGGCGCCGAGGAAAAGAGGGATTTCAGTTTCGAGAAGGCGGCTTCAGCCTCCGGGGTCCAGTGAAAGGCTCGGGCGGTTGAAGTGAGCTGAGACAGGGGGGCGGCGACACGACTGTAATTTTTAATAAAGCGCCTATAGAAATTTGCAAACCCCAGGAAGCGTTGTAACTGCTTCCTGGACTCAGGGGTCGGCCAGTCGACTACCGCCCTGGTCTTCTCAGGGTCGGTTCGGCAACGACCACCCTCAAAAATAAAACCTAGAAATGAGACAGTGGAGGTGTTAAACTCGCACTTCTCAGCTTTAACGAATAATTGGTTCTCCAACAGCCGCTGAAGAACCATGCGAACGTGGGCCGTGTGTTGAGCGGGGTCGCGGGAATAAATGAGGATATCATCTAAATAAACAAACACAAAATTACCAATAAAGTCGCGCAGGACGTCATTAACGAGCGCCTGAAAAACAGCGGGGGCATTGGTTAACCCAAAGGGCATAACTAAATATTCGAAGTGGCCCAGAGGAGTGCGAAAAGCGGTCTTCCACTCGTCGCCCTCTTTAATACGGACGAGGTGGTACGCGTTTCGGAGATCAAGTTTAGAAAAACAGGAAGCAGACAGCAACTGTTCCTGAAGAGAATCAATAAGAGGAAGAGGATATTTATTTTTAATGGTTATGTTATTCAAACCGCGATAATCTATGCATGGCCGGAGTGATTTATCTTTTTTAGAAACAAAGAAAAAACCTGCTCCCACAGGGGAGGTCGAGGGTCTAATGATGCCTGAGGCAAGAGATTCATTAATATAGTCAGACATAAACTCCCTCTCAGGACCAGAAAGGTTGTAGAGTCTACTTGACGGCAAGGGGGCGCCAGGTAATAAGTCAATCGCGCAGTCATAGGGACGGTGAGGAGGAAGTGACAAGGTGCGTTGTTTACTAAAGACAGCCGCCAGGTCGCGGTATTCTGCAGGAACCGAGGTAAGATCAATCTCCTCTAGAGGAGGCGTGTCTCGAGGGAATTCTTTAACAGCGGAGCGCAGACAATTGCTGAGGCACTTGTCGCTCCATTTATCAATACAGCCACGCTTCCAGTTAATAACTGGGTTATGGTTACGAAGCCAGGGGAAACCTAGAATTACTTGAGGTGTACGAGAATTGAAAATAAAGAAATCAGTCATCTCATGGTGATTTCCAGAGATTATAATATGTAGCTCGGTAGTTTTTAAATTAATACGGGTCAAAGTGTCTCCGGTTAAGCCGGCGACAGAAATTGACGGAATCTCTCGAGTAGGTAGAGAATATTCTTTAACTAAATCGGAGCTAATCAAATTTTGTTCAGCACCTGAATCGATTAGAGCTGAGAAAGAAAAACGACGGTTTTGTGTCTGAATGACCATGGGAAGTAATAATTTAAATGGGGAGGTTAACGCAGACGTTCCCACCAGTAACTCCCGCTTTACTGGTGGAAGTTCTCGTTTCCCCGAAACGGACAGTGTGGCAGAAAATGACCGGGATTACCACAATAAATGCAGAGACGGGCAGATACACGCCGCTGTCTCTCTGCAGGAGTCAGCCGTGCGCGCCCCACCTGCATAGGCTCGGGGGAGCGATCCCGTGAGGGGAGAGAAGATGATTGGCTAAGACCAGGAAGCAAGGAAGACTGGGAGTTGTAGTTCGCAGGGGACTGTCTTGAAGAAAAGGACTCGTAGCGAGGGGTCGTAAACCCGGAAGTGGAAGAATTATGGGAAACGTAGTGCTGAGGTGCAGGCTTGGGCTCACCTGGAGGAGTCGAAAACCCGGAAGTCGAGGGTCGATGGGAACTGTAGTTTACTTCTCTACGTCTCTCCCAGAAGCGGTCATCGATTGAGATGGCAAGGTCTATCAGTTTGTCGAAAGTCTCGGGTTCATCTCGCGTGGCCAGCTGGTCTTTGAGAAAATCAGACAGAGCGTTAAGGAAAATACCTTGGAGGGCGGGCTCGTCCCATCCTGTTTGGGCAGCAAGGATCCGAAACTCCAGAGCGAACTCCGAGGCATTACGACGGCCCTGTCGTAAGTTCAACAATCGCTTGGCGGCATTTGAAGCCTGCAGGGGACGGTCAAAAATCCTGCGAAACTCTCGAAGAAAAATGGCATAGGAAGCAGGGGGGTTATCATGACTCAAGAGGAACGAGTGAGCCCACCGGAGAGCGTTACCTTTGAGTTGGCTTACGAAGAAGGTGATTTTGGCCGTGTCCGACGAGAACTGGGAGGTAGCCCCCTCGAAGGCAAGTCGGCACTGGAGCAAGAAGCCGCCACATTGGTCAGGGTCTCCGGTGAAAAACTCAGAAGGTTTAATGAAAATTTGTTGGACAGGAGGAGTGGGACCAAGAGCCACGGGGGCTGGCGGAACGACTGGAGCTGAGGAGGCAGAAGCTTGCAGCTGACGTTTAATGGAATAAATCATACCTCCGAGCTCCTGAAGGTTGGACTGGACC
>NW_023624202.1:0-3926 GCF_014905685.2 Nematolebias whitei | reverse complement strand
TAAAGGTCTGAACAATCCAGTGAAACGGTCTAAAATATTTTCTCATATGAAACGCCTGAACCCAGACATAATATTCCTACAGGAAACACATTTGCAAAATTCAAATCAAGTCAGGCTCAAATATCCATGGATTGGGGAGATTTATCATTGGAGCTTCAACTCAAAAGCTAGAGGAGTTGCCATAATATTTAATAAGAATATTCATTTTACAGCATCAAGAATAATGAAGGATATAAATGGCAGATTTCTTATAATTGCAGGCTCCTTGTTCCACACTCCTGTTTTATTAGTAAACATTTATGCACCAAACTTTGATAAACCAGATTTTATAAACAATCTAGTTAGCACACTTCCATATCTTGATACTCATTTGTTAATTCTAGCTGGAGACCTGAATTGTGTAATGAATCCATCATTAGATCGCTCCTCATCTCGGTCCTATACACAGTCTAATATGTCTAAATCTATTTTGGATTTTGTGTCCCAAAATGGATATGTAGATCCATGGAGAACACGAAATCCACTAACAAGGACCTATTCTTTTTACTCTCAAATACACCAATCCTATTCCCGTATAGATTATTTTTTTGTTGATAGCTCTTTAATGCAGAGAGTCACGTCTTCTGAATACTATCCGATTGTTATTTCAGACCATTCTCCTCTAAGCATTGATATAAATTTTATAAACAAACCCAATTCTAGTCCTCGTTGGAGATTTAATACTCTCCTGTTATCAGATGAGCCATTTAATAAATTCATCTTATCATCAATTGATGACTTTCTAAGGTTCAATAAGAGCGATACAATTTCTCCCTCACTACTATGGGAAACATTAAAAGCTTATCTTCGTGGTCAGATTATTTCTTTTTCAGCTAATATTAATAAAAATCTACGCACTAAGATATCAGAAATATCAACAAAAATTCAGAATATTGATAGGCAAAATGCCGTTAATCCGTCACATGATTTGCTGAAACAGCGACAGGATCTTCAGATGGAACTTGATCTTTTAACTACATCTGATGCGGAGCGACTCTTGATACGATCTCGAGCCACCTATTATGAACATGGGGAAAAACCAAGTAGACTTCTGGCACATCAATTGAAACGAAAAGCCGGCTCTCACATAATATCACAAATCAACGATCGGTCGGGCAATCTTGTTTCAGATCATGTCTCTATTAATGATACTTTTAAAAAATTCTACTACAATTTGTATAAGTCTGAACTACAAGCAGACTCAAATGAGCTATGTGCCTTTCTTCAGGATATTGACATACCTAGGTTAGACAAATTGCTTTTTGACCAACTTGAAGCTCCCATTAAATTAGAAGAAATATTTGCGTCAATTAAGGATATGCAAAGTGGTAAAACACCTGGCTCAGATGGTTTCTCTGCCGAATTTTTCAAAAAATTTAAAGATAAAATAGCCCCTCTTCTTCTTGAGGTTTATAATGAGTCATTTGGGCAGGGCTTGTTGCCTCCCACCTTGACTCAGGCCTCAATTTCTCTCCTGTTAAAGAAGGATAAGGATCCTACTGCCTGCGAGTCCTATAGACCTCTTTCACTTTTGAATGTGGATTTTAAGATTTTGTCTAAAGTACTCGCGACTCGGCTTGAGACAGTTCTCCCTCGGATTATTTCACAAGAACAGAATGGATTCATTAAAGGTCGCCAGTTGTTTTTTAATACTCGTACACTGTTGAATACAATTTTTTCAACTCATTCCTCTAAATCTCCTGAAGTGATAATTTCTCTTGATGCCGAGAAAGCTTTTGATCGAGTGGAATGGGAATATCTCTTTGCTGTTCTTAATGGGTTTGGTTTTGGAGAGAGGTTTGTGTTTTGGATCAAGCTACTTTATACATCCCCTCAAGCATGTATTCTCAGTAATTCCGTCCAATCTGATTATTTTACGGTGGGACGTGGTACTAGACAGGGTTGCCCTCTTTCTCCCCTCTTGTTTGCGTTAGCCATTGAACCCCTTTCCGTTGCTCTAAGATCCCTTTATTCTTTTCATGGAATCGTCCGCTCTGGTGTCGAGCTTAAATTGTCCTTATATGCAGATGACCTTCTCCTGTATGTCTCTGACCCTTTACGGAGTCTTCCCCCAATTTTAAATATTCTAGAAAAATTTGGATCATATTCTGGCTATAAAATTAACTCACTTAAAAGTGAATGCTATCCAGTGAATTCATTAGCTTTAAAGCTTAAGCCTTCTGATATCCCTTTTAGGCTCAGTCCCTCGGGATTTAGGTACTTAGGAATTAATATTACACGTACTTTGCCCTCAATGTTTTCTCAGAATTATGCCTCACTAGTTTCCCAAATTGCATCAGATTTACAGAGATGGAACTCTCTCCCTCTTTCATTGATTGGTAGGATTAATATTATCAAAATGAATGTGCTACCTAGACTTTTGTTTTTATATCAAAATATCCCTCTGTTCTTGCCCAAACAGTTCTTCAGGTCCCTGGATCAGATGGTCTCATCTTTTTTATGGAACGGAAAGGCCCCCAGAATGAGACTTTCTTTATTACAACAGTTCACCACAAACGGGGGTCTTTCTCTACCTAATTTTACAATGTATTACTGGTCCTCACATATCCATAAACTGACTTATTGGTTAAATTCACCTGATCTGATTTGGTGTAAACTTGAAATTCAGTCGATTTCTGCATCTTTTTCGCCCGCTTCAATTATTTATTCATCATTACCAATTAAATTATCCTCAGTTACTGCAAATCCTATAGTGCTCTCAACACTCAGGATCTGGTCACAATTTAGGTCCCACTTTAAATTTGTATCACCCTCTAATAAAATGCCGTTACTAAAGAATCACATTTTTTCTCCAGCATCTAATAATGCTGCCTATAGAATTTGGTATGAGAAAGGTATTAGAACAATGAGAGACCTGTACGAAGATGGTTTATTTCTTAGTTTTTCAGAATTGTCTTCTAAATTTAATCTACCCACTTCACATTTGTTTCTTTACTTCCAAATTAGGCATTGCGTTTCATCGCAGTTTCAAAATTTTCTAACTTTGCCTACTGACCCACCATGGGTTGAACTCTTAGTTTTGAGCCCCAATTTGAAATCTCCTCTTTCAATTATTTATGGAAAACGTATGGCAATAGAGGCCGACTCATCGGGTAAAACTAGAACTGCATGGGAACGTGAACTGGGTGTTAAACTGTCAGATTCATGGTGGGATAAAGTTATTCTCAGCATACGTCAGAGAACACCATGTGCCAGACTACAGTTAATACAATTTAAAGTAATAAATAGAGTACACTTCTCAAAAACACGTTTATCTAAAATGTTCCCCTCAATACCAGACCAGTGTGATAGATGTCAGACTTCACCTTGCAACTTAAGTCATATGTTCTTTTTCTGCCCAAAACTGCAAGGGTTTTGGAAATATTTTTTCTCCATATTCTCAGGAGTTTTTAAGATTCAGTTTCAAAGTGATCCACTTATTGCCATTTTTGGAGTTCCTGGGACCACACTTAATCTATCCCGCCAGCAGGGGGAGGTCTTGGCCTTTTGCTCTCTCCTTGCCAGACGTTGTATTTTGCTCGCCTGGAAATCTCCCACACCACCATCCACATCACAATGGCTTAATACTGTAAGATCATTCTTGAAGATGGAAAAAATTTTACTAACAGTGAAAGGTAGTTCAGAAAAATTTACCCACAAGTGGACACCCTTTGTGTCATATGTAAAATCTTTACCTTCATAGCGTATAGACTGATATGATTGACTCATCACATTACCATGTGACTTGATTTTAGAGGATAAATGAAAGAGTGAAATATTGTTTTCCTTTTGGTTTGTTGGGTCCCTCCTGTCCGTTCCTCCTCCCCCTCTCTCTCTCCTTTTTTTTTTTTTTCTCTCTCCTTTTTTTTTTTTTTTTTTTTTTTTTT
>NW_023624201.1:0-3927 GCF_014905685.2 Nematolebias whitei | reverse complement strand
TGGTACAGAAAACGGTCAATAGCCTTGTCCTGCTCCAAAATTTTCAGACAATCTATTAACTTTTTCTTGTAACCACTTCCTGGATCTCTTTTCAGAGGTTCATAAGTGTTTAAGTCACTAAGGAGTGTCATAACTTTCTCATGATAGTCTTTCTGGTTCAAAATCACTGTGCACCTTCCTTTGTCTGCTGGGAGAATGATGATGTTTTTGTCCTTACTAAGAGTGGTAAGTGCGTCCCTCTCCTCTCTACTGATGTTGGAAGGTGGTGGTTTGGCATTGCTGAGGCAGGCTGAAACTTTGATTCTGAGCTGTTCTGCTTCAGTCTCTTTAATGTTGTTGTTGCGGATGGCTGACTCAGTAATGCCCCTTTTCCATTAGTACCGGTACTGACCGGTACATTACGACTCTACTCTACTCGGTTCGGTACAGGTTGTGTTTCCATTATGCTTTCAGTACCGGTTCCAGTGGGCGGGGTCCAGAATCCAACATGCATTACCAGATGGTGGCGGTAGTGCGCCATTAAGCTATTGTACTAGTCACCACTGAAGTGCTAGAAGAAGACGACCATAAAACAAAATGGAGGGTATCGTGGTTTTGTTCAACGTACTTCTCAGTCTGTGGCTTTTTGAGCGCCGTCCAAGACGAGAGTCAGAAACGGCTTCAGGAAGCAAGGCAAAGAACTCTGGAGAAGTACAGGAGAGTGTGGGAAGCCCTAGAGCGTTACAAAAAAGAAGACAGGAGGCGAGCTAAACGACGTGTGCGGGTAAGCTAAAATGCTATTTTGCTATTGCATGCAATAACATTATAAAAGCCGAGCGTAAAAGTACATAAATGTTGATAAAATACTGTTTAGTAATACATATGCCGTGTATGTGTTTCAGATGATTCGGCTGCTAAATAATAATCGCAGCAGACCTACAGTGTGGGCGCATAACAGAGCTACTCAGTGGTGGGACATTATTTTACCTGGTTTCACAAACAGTCAGTGGTTGAGGAACTTCAGGATGTCAGAACAATCATTCATCTACCTGTGCAATAAACTACGACCGGCTCTGGAGCGACAACATTCAACTTTCCGCCAATGTGTGTCATTAAAGAAGAGGGTGGCAATTGCACTGTGGAAGCTGGCAACTGGATCCGAGTACAGGAGTGTCGGACATCTTTTTGGCGTCAGCATCACTACGGTGTGTAGATGTGTGTAGATGAACATATGCTGAGATATTCACCTGATTAAAACGGATTCTTTCATTTTTCTGGACTGAATATAAACGTGCATTGAATTTAATAAAAATGTAACGTGAGACATTATTTATCTTTGACCCATCAAAATGAATGTGTTCATTTATTTACAGAATCAAAGTTTAACATCAAACATTTACATTAATTTGGCAAAATATGAAAATAACAACATAATTAATCAGCAGCTGTACACTTAAAAACCATACGGCGATGGTTGAACCTTTACACAGACATTTCTAAAATATCTGGAATGATTTCTACTTGATAGAAGAATTTTTAGAGATGGAAAGATGGAGTTTAAAGGGAGTAAAAGATGGTGTGTGAGGGAGAGTGTTGAACAGAACGGCACTCTCCGGGTTTCTCAGCTTCTTCCCAACAGTACACTTAGGTGGTAAAATCGACTCTTTTACCTGGAGATGTCTCAGGCGAGATTTCGTTTAACGCACCCTTTCAGCGTCTCCGTAGGGACAGCTGTGAATCGTCCGAAGTAGTGACAGTGCTTGTCCGACACAGATTCACCTCAGCAAGTAGACTTCACATGAGTGGAGTCCGTCAGAGTTCCACCCAGAGGTGGAAAGTCTTATAATCCCATAAAACTCGGAAGAGCTCTGCGGTCATGTCAGGATTTTCCTGTTTCCCAGCCAGACTCCAACAGAACTTCACAGAACTCACAGAACTGAGAACTGGGCAAATCACAGAACTCACAGAACTAGGAAGTACCGACATTTTAAAGAGCTCTATTTCCGGTTCATTTGGGAGTTTTCTTATTGGTCAATATCGACCAGACAGGGGTGTGTTTTGTGACGTAAGAGGTTACTAGTAGTCAGAAAACAGCAAGAATGTTATGGAACAGATTGAAAATGTTTTTCAGACAGACGAGAGAAATGTTTGGGCGAGTTTGGGAAAACAGGTGCCAGCTTCTCTGTTTACGTCTGAGAGGATTTAAAAACAACACAGCTCGTTCCAACACTTGTCTGCTTAGACTCCGACCTTGTTCCAAACTTACGCTGCTCATTCAAAGACAGAAAATCAGAAAATGCATAATTACTCTGTAACAGACCTTAACATGAATTCTAACTTTGCATGAGCAACTAAAAAAATCATTGTTACTGTTTTACAGTTAATAAAATTGATTAGTTCACTGCAACATCTAAAATGGTTTGAACTAAAACACTTTGGTTATCAACATTTGTAAAATAGTAATGATAATAAAAAAGAGAGTGTTCTTTCACTTGATTTTCAAGAAAGAAAGTCTCAGGATGGGTGAACCTGTATTTCTGGATTCAAATCAATGAAATGACAGTTTCTGTCCCACAAGGTTCTTAAGGTCAAGGGTTTTGACCTTAGGCTTAGTTTTGACATCAGGTTAAGTTCACTATTTATTTACCACCTAAACAATTACATCTCCTATTTAATTTTAAATAGAAGATTGGCAGGAGAAAGGAGTACAGTTTTTCTGAAAGAAGACTGATAATTCCTCATCATCAATTTTCTTTTCTCTTTTCACCCACCTGGGTTGATGAGTAGCTGTTTAAAATAGCGAATTTCTGGAAGTAAACGGTTTAAAAAACGTTTTAAACTGATGATTGCTGTGAGACTAAAAAGAAAAATTGCAGGTTTATAAAAATTCAGTGCTTTAGAGTAAAATACACTAAAAAGCGCTTGGTAATCTAGTATCTGTTGAAATATAAGCACATACAAGTAACACTGCATGGAAGCATTTACTTAAATATTCATGAATTGGGGTAAAACCTGAGACAGGTGCTCACATTTGAATAAGTGACTTATAACAGTACTTTTGTGTAAACTCAAAGCTGAAATAGTGTGAAACTCATTGACATTTGAATACAATTATTTACCTGTAAAAATATCTGGAGCTGGCAATTGTTTTATCCAGAAAAAGTGCTGAACGGTGAATAACCATGACAGGTGTCAGGGAAAAAGACTTTTATCCTTATGAGATGAGGGACTGCTTGGAGAATGCGTTGACGCTGCTGACAGGATCCTTACATCCATATGATAAACAGGCAGAGAGCATGAACCCAGAAGAGTTATTGGACAATCTGAAGGAGGTTGCAGAAAGTGTTACCGCTACAGAAATTGAAATGTCAAGCTATGAAAAGCTGGCTAAAATTGCAATATTGCTGAAAGAATCATTCTATACAGTTGTTGAGAAAGCTGATTACCTTGCAATAAGGTTAGACAGTGAAAAAGAGGTGGTTCAGAAAATTGAAGAACACTTCCTTCAATTTAAAAGTGAACACGACGTCCTCACAAAAAAACATTCTGAACAGATGTTTCAATCACAGCAAGATGCACGTGCAGAAATTGATTCGCTGAACAGCAAAATACAATTACTTGAGGCATCACTATCTGAAGCCAGGGATGCTACAGATGTGCTTAAGAAAGATCTGCACAGACACGAAGTGCATAAACAGATATTACTGGAAGAAGTTGTGCGTTCACGACGTGAATGTAGGACATCACAGGAACGCCTGAAGGCTTGTGAGGAGGACCTGGCCGCAGCAACAAACAAGATTTCTGACGTGGGGCGAGTTTGTCTGGAACTCAGAGAAGACCGTGGACAGAGTTCAGGTCACCCACAAACACCTCAGAAAGACGTTGTTGCACCTCCTGCTCTTAATCCACCCTCATCTCGGGCGGTAGGAACAGACCTGAACAGGTCTC
>NW_023624200.1:0-3928 GCF_014905685.2 Nematolebias whitei | reverse complement strand
AGGGTAATTTGATTTAGTATTTCATTGTTTCTCATTACATTTCATGTTTTTATGCTTTTATTCATGTTGCTGTAATATGTTATTAATATTTGATGCTGTGATCTTTTTTGGTAAGCACTTTGATAACAGTTACTGTTTTAAATGTGCTATATAAATAAATGTGACTTGACTTGACATATAAACAGAATATTTGTTTATCAACACAGCAGATGTGCGCGCAGCCGTAGTATAGAACGAGCTGGCACCTTTAAACCAGCTGGCTTGTTACCGTAGTTATCCGCGTGTATTTTGCAGTTGCGACATTAGCTAGCGATGTTCTCAGTGTACTACAACAGTTTATTGCCAAGTGATAAAATAAGTTATGCTGCTAAATTAACAGTTAATGGGATACGTCTTAATGACCCGTACAGGTCCTTCTAAAAAAATTGCATATTGTGATAAAGGTCATTATTTTCCTTAATGTAATGATAAAAATAAAACTTTCATATATTTCAGATTCATTGCACACCACCTGAAATATTTCAGGTCTATAATTGTTTTAATACTGATGATTATGGCATACAGCTCATGAAAACCCAAAATGCCTGTCCCAAAAAATTAGCATATCATGAAAAGATTCTCTAAACAAGCTATTAACCTAACCATCGGAATCAACGACGTAACTCTAAACACCTGCAAAAGATTCCCGAGGCTTTTAAAAACTCCCAGCCTTGTTCATTACTCAAAACCGCAATCATGGGTAAGACTGCCGACCTGACTGCTGTCCAGAAGGCCATCATTGACACCCTCAAGCAAGTGGGTAAGACACAGAAAGAAATTGCGGACCGAATAGGCTGTTCCCAGAGTGCTGTATCAAGGCACCTCAGTGGGAAGTCTGTGGGAAGGGAAAAGTGTGGCAGAAAACGCTGCACAACGAGAAGAGGTGACCGGACCCTGAGGAGGATTGTGGAGAAGGGCCAATTCCAGACCTTGAAGGACCTGCGGAAGCAGTGGACTGAGTCTAGAGTAGAAACATCCAGAGCCACCGTGCACAGGTGTGTGCAGGAAATGGGCTACAGGTGCCGCATTCCCCAGGTCAAGCCACTTTTGAACCAGAAACAGCGGCAGAACGCCTGACATGGGCTACAGAGAAGCAGCACTGGACTGTTGCTCAGTGGTCCAAAGTACTTTTTCGGATGAAAGCAAATTTTGCATGTCATTCGGAAATCAAGGTGTCAGAGTCTGGAGGAAGACTGGGGAGAAGGAAATGCCAAAATGCCAGAAGTCCAGTGTGAAGCACCCACAGTCAGTGATGGTCTGGGGTGCCATGTCAACTGCTGGTGTTGGTCCACTGTGTTTTATCAAGGGCAAGGTCAATGCAGCTAGCTATCAGGAGATTTTGGAGCACTTCATGCTTCCATCTGCTGAAAAGCTTTATGGAGATGAAGATTTCATTTTTCAGCACGACCTGGCACCTGCTCACAGTTCCAAAACCACTGGTAAATGGTTTACTGACCATGGTATTACTGTGCTCATTTGGCCTGCCAACTCTTCTGACCTGAACCCCATAGAGAACCTGTGGGATATTGTGAAGAGAAAGTTGAGAGACGCAAGACCCAACACTCTGGATGAGCTTAAGGCTGCTATCGAAGCATCCTGGGCCTCCATAACACCTCAGCAGTGCCACAGGCTGATTGCCTCCATGCCACGCCGCATTGAAGCAGTCATTCATGCAAAAGGATTCCCGACCAAGTATTGAGTGCATAACTGAACATGATTATTTGAAGGTTGGCGTTTTTTGAATTAAAAACACTTGTCTTTCATTGGTGGGATGAAATATGCTAATTTTTTGGGACAGGCATTTTGGGTTTTCATGAGCTGTATGCCATAATCATCAGTATTAAAACAATTAAAGACCTGAAATATTTCAGTTGGTGTGCAATGAATCTGAAATATATGAAAGTTTCATTTTTATCATTACATTATGGAAAATGACCTTTATCACAATATGCTAATTTTTTTAGAAGGACCTGTATGGCTTACATCCAGGTGATCGGATAAATGACGAGAAAAAATGGCCAAAACTTCAGTGGCCCGACATCTATTGTTACCCGATTGAGACACCAAGTCTGTATTCCCAGGAGAGTCTGAAATCCTACAAAACACTGGATGCCTACAGTTATGTAACGGACAATCATGTTCAGGGCATTTTAATACATGATTATAATGTTGAAAACTGTGGCTCTGAAGACTGAGGTGCTACCAAGTCAAAGACAAGGGAAAAAGATGGAGATGTATAAAGTCTGGGTGATTGTGAACAAGAAAAACAACTGCATCCTGACTGCGAACTGCACATGCATGGCCGGGTATGTAATTTACAAAGATATAATGTTATAAATTAACATTAGCTTGCTTTTCTTCACTATATAACCTTACTGTCGTTATTGTAAACATTTCACAACTCATTTGCAACAGTGCATGTGGAATTATTTAGCTTTGTCACCATTCAAACCATTCAATTGCTTTTTTATTCTTTCAGTTTGGGGTTATGCTGCAGTCATGTTGCTGCACTGATGCTCAAAATGGAGCTATGGGTCAGGTGTGGAAAGACCGAGCAGGCTTGTATTTCAGGGACAAACCAGTGGCTTCAAAAAGCCAGAAGAGAGGTAAAGGCAGCCAGATTGAGTGAAATCTGTTTCGGACGGCCGAGGTGGACAGACAGGCTTACTGCAACCAGCCAGAAGGAAGAGACTGAAACTCAATGTCAAACGTACGATATATTTTCAATTATATGTTAATTACAAAGCTGATCGACTATTAATCAGTACCATCGCCTGCAATAATGTTCTATCACAGGCTTTAAATATCACACACTAGATAAAGAATGCAATAGAGGAAACCAGTTTTTTAATTTTCTCTTTTTAAAATTGGAAATTAATATTACTTTTCTATTATTGCCATTATATTGCAGTACTTTGTTGTATCCCACACATTTTATTTTTTTGTCATGTCTAACGTGTTTTCTGATTATGCAGCGTTAATAGATGAAGCCATTAAAAAACTGAAAACGCAGATACCCGATGCAATTGCAGTTCACTAGTCTGGACTGGAGTGACACAGATAGTGCATCAGAATGTGATGATGAGAATGAATACCCACTGGAGCTACTGGCAGCATCAGCATTATCCGGATTATGATGAGAATCTGCGAGGCCTCTCCTCATTTCATTTAACAGCTGCTTTCGACACAGTCAACCATAACATTCTCATCTCCAGATTGGAGCAGTGGGTGGGCATCACTGGCTCAGCTCTGCAGTGGTTTAGGTCCTACCTTTCTGAAAGAAGTTTCAGTGTGATGGATAATTTTACCTCTGCTTCCCTCTCCAGGGGGGTACACCAGGGCTCAATTCTTGGTCCTCTTGTTTTCTCTTTATCTGGCTCTTAAATTGTGGAATAGCTGCCGCTGGAGGTCAGGAAGGCCCCATCACTTTGTTTTTTAAAAACTTGTTTAAAACACACTTTCATTGGCTTTTAAGCTAGAGTGAGTTAGCATCTGTGCCTTAATGTTGTATTCTTTTACTTAGGTTCTGATTTTTTAAAATATATATTAGCTTTTTTTTTTTTTTTTACTGTGACACTTTCCAGACTAAGGAAGGAAATGACACTGAAGGTGTGTGTGTGTGTCTTGAATGCATTACTAAAAACCAGGCCCAATCACAGGCTTGGCAAACCCACAGAATAGGATGCATAACAAGCACCACCCTACACCGTGTATGTACTGTTAGAAGTGAGACTGCTAAAATAAACTTAGTCAAGCACATAATGCAGTATGATAATGGGGGCAGCTGTGGCCAAGTGGATAGAGCAGTCGTCCTCCAATGCGAGAGTTGGAGGTTCAAACCCACCAGCAGACACGTGAAGTGTCCCTGGGCAAGACACTGAACCCCTAA
>NW_023624199.1:98-3928 GCF_014905685.2 Nematolebias whitei | reverse complement strand
GTCTCGCCATAGACTTCCAAAACATTTATGGGGAAACCAAACACCCAGTCTCAAGTCGTTCGTCTAAAAGACAACAGACAATTACACCAAACTATATTTTACCATGTAAAACTAACTTAAGCCAAGTTAGAAATGGAAAAATAGTTTGGAACCCTTTTCTATAGGCATAAACCCCTGTAGTTACCCTTTTCAGCATTTTCCACCCCTTAACTGGTAGTTGTAGCTGTTCCCAACCATAATAGCTTACACACCAGGTGCATATAGTTTAAGGCCTTATGTAAAATCCCCTTCATAAGCCCACCTTAAACCACATAATTGCATGACACATTGAACCAGAACGGCACAGGCTGGACGTCGCTGGAGACAACCTTCGCTGGAGGCGACCTGCAATCCTGACGTTGGTCTCCACTCTTCATCCAGTGGCCGCTTCTTCAGTTCAACCCAAGGGTACCCCTCTGTATGCTGATTA
This sequence comes from Nematolebias whitei, assembly GCF_014905685.2. NCBI lineage: Eukaryota > Metazoa > Chordata > Actinopteri > Cyprinodontiformes > Rivulidae > Nematolebias > Nematolebias whitei. Next base: position 3,459 of record NW_023624199.1, on the reverse strand, counting down.
ATCAACACTTCCAATCGTTGTGGATTTACCGTTGTGGATTATATGACTTTTTCCAATGGATTACAGACTCTGTTTCCAAGGGGTTAAAGCATTGCTACAATGGAATTACCAACAACATTATGGAATTATCATCAACACAATGGAATTACCAAGAACATTGTGGAATTACCTTGACTTTGTTTTCCTTGCTGGATTACTTCGGACTTTGGTCTTCCTTGCTGGATTACTTTTGACTTTGGTCTTCCTTGCTGGATTATATCAAGCTCAAGGACATTTGAAGGCGTAAGTTCACGGTTGGAATTCATCCCCATGGACAGGCGATGATTTCCAAAGGGGGGACTGTAGTGGACTAGGCCTATGTCAAAACTGACCAGATGGACAGAGACTGTTATTTCATTGATCTGCATCCAGAAATACAGTTTGAGCCATCTGGAGACTTTCTTTCTTGAATTAATCAAGTAGAAAAGACAATCCTCTATAATCATTACTATTTTACAAATGTTTGATAATCAAATTGTGTTAGTTCACTCAATGTTTACAGGTTGAAGAGAACTACTCATTTTATTTACATAAACAGTAAGTAATGATTTTTATTCCTCATTCAAAGAAGAAATCAGGGTAATATGCATTTCTTGATTTTTCTGTCTTCAATGAGCAAATTTGTAAGTATGTTAAAGGTCGAGTTTTGGTCAACTAAAATGTTTACTGAGAAGAAATGTCATGTTTAACTTTTTCAGAAGATACAGGAGAGTTTGACTCCACGAAGTCTGGTTTTCTCCAATAATCTTTCTGTCTGTTTTAAACAATCTCATTCTCTGCCCTTGACTTTGATAACACCTTACATCACAAACCACACCTCTGATCTGGTCCATCCACCAATCAGAAAGCTCTAAAATGACCCGGAAGTCAACTCATTTAAATGTGGCAACTTCCCGGTTCTCCCCAGAGTTAAAGAGTTACAAAGAGTGACAGTTCTCCTGGAGAAGTGAGATGAAAAACTCTCTGATGCAGCTCATGGAGAAGAGTTCCAGAGTTTAACTCTCTGAAGAGAGTTCTGAAGGAGTTCAGAATTCTGACAATCCAGGATGCAGAGAGGATTTTGGGAATTATAACTTCTGTTTGGATAACCTCGCACGACTCTCTAAGGGTTTGGCTGTCCTCATGGAGACGTTGAAAGAGTCAGAAAGGAACCCTACGCCGACGCTGATTTTATCATCAACCAGGTAGAAGGTTCTATTTCGACCAAGTGTACCGTGGCCAAGCTGATTCCCCAAAGAGCGTGTTGTTCTGGTCCTACAGATAAACTCCCTCACACATCTCTCTGTAAGATAAATCTCCATTTTCCATCTTAAACTCTCCTTTCTCCTAAAATCATTACAGATATTTTAGAAATATCTGAAGCAAAGTTCTCAATCACCGCCGTGTGATTGATGTCTGTTATTCTGCTGAGAAGTGAGGACAATCGCCGTATTGTCCACTTTCTGTGAACTTGCCATTGTTATTGTTTTCATATTTTGCCAAATTAATGTAAATGTTTGATGTTAAACTTTGATTCTGCAAATAAATGACCGCATTCATTTGATGGGTCAAAGTTAAATAACGTCTCTTGTTACATTTCTGTTAAACTCAATGCACGACATTTACACAGTCAGAAAAATGAAGAACTCGTGAAAAATGTATGAATATATCCAGCATATGTCATACTACATGCCTAACAATGTCCACATCGTCTCTGGACAGCCCTGAATTGGCAGAGGTCCCCCCACATCTGTGGGCTAAAACGAAGTATGATGTAGGATTAATTAAAGGCCAGGAGCCCATTGAAATCACACCAAAATCTTTTTACAGGCCTAAAATACCTCAGTACCCACTCAAACCTGAGGCAGAAAAGGGAATTACTCCTGTTTTCCACGCTTTGCTGGAAGCTGGAGTAGTCATCCCTTGTTCATCCTCACCTGTTAGAACACCTATTTTTCCTGTGAAGAAAATTAGGCCTCAACCCCCAGATGAATGGCGGTTTGTTCAAGATTTGAGATCTGTGAACTCTGCAGTACATGCTCGTGCCCCCATTGTTCCAAACCCTTATGTGATTTTGTCACAAATCCCATCAGGCTCCACCCATTTCTCCACAATAGATCTGGCAAATGCATTTTTCAGCATCCCTGTGCATCCAGATATCCAATTTTGGTTTGCATTTCAGTTTTTGGGAAAATCTTGTACATTCACACGTCTCTGTCAAGGCTATTGTGAATCACCTACTATTTTTCATCAAGCATTGAATGACAGCCTTGCTGGGTTTACACTTCCTGCTGATTGTGCATTATTACAGTATGTGGATGATCTGTTACTGGCCACACCTTCTGAACAGTCCTGTAAGGATAAAACTGTCCGCTTGCTTCAGTATTTGGTTGAGCAGGGACATAAAGCATCCTTGTCTAAGCTGCAGTTTGTGCAGACCACTGTTACGTTTCTGGGTCATCGAATCTCAGCAGAGGGTAGGGAGATTGCAGATTCACGTGTTAAAGCCATAGTGAAACTGCCTCGACCTGAGACTAAAAAACAGCTAATGTCCTTTCTAGGACTTTGTGGTTATTGTAGGCGTTTTATTACAAATTATGCCGAGATGGAGTCTCCACTGCGTACAATTTGTCATGAAAAAGGCCTTCAAATGAGCTCACAGGTGACATGGACAGATGAAGCACTGCAGGCTTTTGAAAAATTGAAAAAACAGCTACAACAAACACCTACACTTGGAATTTCAGATCCTACACGCCCCTTTATCCAGGCTGTGGATGAAAGGTGTGGTTGTATGACTTCTGTGTTGCTCCAAAAACATGGTGACAGACTGAAACCGGTCGCCTATTTCTCATCCAAATTAGATCCTGTAGCTGTTGGCCTGCCATTCTGCCTGCGTGCTGTGGCAGCGGCTGAGAAAGCAGTCCTTGCAAGTCGAGACATTGTGGGATATTTTGATCTGACCCTTCTCGTTCCCCACGCTGTCACACAAATTTTAAATGAGCAAAAAACTGCTCATCTCTCAACAGCACTCTGGCTGAAATATCACACAACCCTATTGGACATGCCAAACATTACAATACAACGTTGCAATGTTCTAAATCCAGCCACACTTCTACCTATAGCTGACGAGGGAACCCCTCATGATTGTATCGCTGAGCTCGAAGTTGTGTGTACACCAAGATCCGACTTGAAACAACACCCACTGGACAGTCCAGATTGGGAACTGTTCGTTGATGGTTCTACGTCACGTGACCCTGAAACAGGCAAAATCAGAAGTGGTTATGCTGTTATACACACACGCACGCACGCACGCACGCACGCACGCACGCACGCACGCACGCAC
>NW_023624199.1:0-88 GCF_014905685.2 Nematolebias whitei | reverse complement strand
CACGCACGCACGCACGCACGCACGCACGCACGCACGCACGCACGCACGCACGCACGCACACACACACACACACACACACACACACACA
>NW_023624198.1:0-3928 GCF_014905685.2 Nematolebias whitei | reverse complement strand
TGTTAAACTTGATTCTGTTAATAAATGACCCACTCGCTTGGTGAGTCTAAGATAATTAACGTCTCACGTCCACATTTTTATTACATTCAACGCACGTATGTTACACAGTCCAGAAAAATGAAAGAACCCGTTTTAACTGTATGAATATAGCTCAGGATATGTCATACTACAAGATAGAAAGCAGTTACAAAGATTCCTTGGCTTTGCCAATTTCTATAGAAGATTCATTAAAGACTATTTCATAATTTCTGGACCATTACATGCTTTAACATCTTCCAAATCAAAGTTTGTTTGGAATGAGTCAGCTGATCTCTCTTTCAATAAACTCAAACAACTGTTTTCTACTGCACCAATCCTCCACGCTCCTGACCCTAACAAACCATTCATTGTTGAGGTTGATGCTTCTAGTACTGGGGTAGGAGCGGTTCTTAGTCGGCGTAACAGCAAATGTGCCTTGTCATGTGTCTTTTTCTCTAGGAGCCTTTCTGCTGCTGAACGCAATTATGAAGTGGGGGATCGGGAACTGCTGGCTGTCAAGCTCGCCCTCAAGGAGTGGAGGCACTGGCTTGAGGGGGCCAAGGAACCTTTCATTGTTTGGCCTTACCATAAAAACCTTGAGTACCTCAGGACCGCTAAGAGGTTAAATCCACATCAAGCCAGGTGGGCTCTTTTCTTCTGTCGCTTCAACTTTGTATTGTCCTATAGACCAGGAACTAAGAACACCAAGCCCAATGCCCTGTCTTGCATTTTGGAAGAGAGCGATACTTCTAAAGTCAGTTCTGAGATAGAATTTATTATGCCGGATAAGGTTCACCTATCCATATCCCAGCTTGAATCAGACCTCCGGCAGGCAAATCTGGATCACCCACCTCCACCCAATTGCCCCAGGAACTGGATATTTGTTCCAGACAATAAAGTTAAAGAGGTCCTGGACCTCTGCCATAAGTCTCAGATGTTTTGCCATCCTGGGGTTACTAAGATCCTTAGTGTCATCAGATCCCAGTTCTGGTGGAAAGACTTGATTAAGGATGTCAAACAGTATGTTTCCTCTTGTTGTTAATACAACCAGATCAAATCCTCCCATCGTCCTCCTGCTGGTCTATTCCATCCTTTACCTATCCCATCTCGCCCATGGTCCCATATTTTTATGGATTTTGTCACAGGTCTTCCCCTCTCCTCAGGTCATACTGTTATTCTTACCATAGTAGACCGTTTTTCTAAGATGGTTCATCTCGTCCTTCTCGCTAGACTCCCTTCTTCTAAAGAACTCAGCATCATCATGGCTAAAGAGTTGTTCAGACTTCATGGCATACCTTCTGACATCGTTTCTGATCGAGGGCCTCAGTTTATCTCTAAGTTTTGGCAGGAGTTTTGGAGTCTGCTGGGTATATCTGTCAGTCTCTCATCAGGTTTTCACTCTCAGTCTGATGGCCAAACGGAAAGGGTTAACCAGGAGGTAGAAGCTAAGCTGTGGCTACTGTGTGAAGGGGATCCTAGCAAATGGTCTACCAATTTCCCCTGGGTAGAACACGCCATCAACTCCCTGCCCTCCTCAGCAACTGGTTTGTCCCCATTTTATGTTGTTTGGTTTCCAACCTCCTCTGTTCTCTGTCCAAGGCAGAGAGGCCCAGGTGCCATCAGCTCACCAAGCAGCCATGAGGTGCCAACGCACCTGGAGGAGAGCCAGGAGGGCCCTCCTCAAGTCCTCTGCTACCTATGTCAGGGGGGCAAACAAACGCAGGTCCACCCAGCCTAGTTACCAAGTGGGCCACAAGGTTTGGCTCTCCACTAAGGACCTTCCCTTATGGGTGGAATCACGTAAGTTGGCTCCCCGGTTCATCAGCCCATTCCCCATCACAAAGGTCATTAACCCAGTAGCCGTTCGCCTTCAGTTGCCCCGTTCCCTCAAGGTGCACCCTACTTTTCATGTATCCCATCTTAAACCTTTTTTGAAGTCCCGGTTTGGACCCTCCTCCGATCCCCCTCATCCTGCCCGACTCATTGACGGTTCTCCAGCCTAAACCGTCAGGAGACTCCTTCACCAGGCCTTCAACAGACATCGATTAACACATACCCATGAGGTAGGTAATAATTAATGGTTATTATTGACACGAATCATTTTGTATCCCTTAAGTATAATAGCAAGTTAAACTTTAAACAAAGAACCGATTTCAGTGAGCCAAAACTTCTTATCTGAAATGTAGACATTAATGTCCTTGAGGGGGCGGGCTAGAGTCGTAACCATAGCAACAGAAGCTAAACCAATCAGAAAGCTAGCCTTCTCAAAATGTGATAAAAGGCCGGAAATGACACACGCCCACCGAGCATTTCCGGGAGGCGCAGACCGAGACGGTTCGTTCTTTAAGGCTCCAGATATATGCATATATCTTATTAATGTAATTGTTTGTCTCTGAATATCTGTAACCCCTGTTTGTCAAATAAAACTTTTATACCGAGGGCGATGTCTCAGCTGTCTTGAACACGACGTGGTAACCAGCCACGACAGGTCCCAGCCCGCCACATTTTAGACAAATCTCTGATCAGACAATTTCATAGGTCACATCCTGAGCAACCTGGTGGTCCGTCAGGAGCCGGACCTTAAAGAGGGGGTTCTGTCATGTTTTTGCCCCTTTTTTAATACCTCAGCCTGTCTAGTTTCATGTTTTCTCCTGCCAAATGTTTTCTGTCCTGTCAATCACTCAGTTCATGTGCCTAAACCATGCCTCCTCTCCCTGCCTCTACAATCAGCTTCATTCATCGCACCTGTGCACCTCCCTACTTAAGCTCCCTGTTCACCCTCATTCAGTGCCAGATTATCTAACCTCTCTGAGCAGTAGAAATCTAGCAATTCTTGTCTTTGCATCCTGCCTAGTTCTGAACCCAAGCCTGTTTTCTGACTACCCGACCAGCCTGCTCCCTTTTGGATTTTGTCTGCTTCAGTCCTCTTGGTTATTACTCTGCGCCTCCACACCGACCACGATTCAAGATCACGTTTTTGGATTTATTCTGCTCTCTGCCTCCCTGTGCTCGAACCCTGCTACCCATCTTGGACCCTGGAACTGGATTTGCCCTTATTGGACCTGTACGGGGCAGCACGGTGGCGCAACTGGTAGAGCTGCTGCCTCTCAGCGAGCAGGTCCTTGGTTCAAACCCCGGTCCAGGGGCCTTTCTGGGTGGAGTTTGCATGTTCTCTCCATGCATGCGTGGGTTTTCTCTGGGTGCTCCGGTTTCCTCCCACAGACCAAAAACATGCATGTTAGGCTGATGGGTAACTCTAAATTGTCCCTAGGTGTGAATGAGAGAGTGAATGGTTGTTTGTCTCGTTTGTCTCTATGTGGCCCTGTGATGGACTTGCGACCCGTCCAGGGTGTACCCCGCCCCTCGCACAGTGATTGCTGGACATGGGCACCAGCGACCCCCGTGACCCAAAATGGAATAAGCGGGTAAAGAAAATGGATGGATGGATGGATGGATGGACCTGTACGCCTTCTGTTTGCTCTGCTGCTGCTGTTCACTCTGCATGAGTGACGTCATCGGCTCCAGCGAGACTACAGCTCCTGTTATCCTGATGCATGCTCAATAATCCAGGTAGAAAAATCTAAAAAAAGTAAATCTGGTCCTCTGGACATTCAAAAAAACAAAACAAAGCAAATCAACAAAAAATGTAGAAACGTTTCGTCTCTCGTCCGAGAGACTTCCTCATTCTGAGGTGCTGTATTCAGCTCAGTCTCTTAAATAGCACCTTCTTAGAGTGGATCAACCAGTTTTGCTGCTGACAACCAAAACCAGCTGATCACATGCTCAAGAAGGACCATCAGCCTAACAATGGATCATTAGCACACTGATGGCTGTTTACTGTTCACAGAGGGCTGAGTGATACTAGCAATCACAGCATTGTAAGAGGGGGACAGTTGAACCCGGAGGCCTC
>NW_023624197.1:0-3929 GCF_014905685.2 Nematolebias whitei | reverse complement strand
TTAAAGCATTCATGTTTATTTCCTTTTATCAATAACTGCTAAAATCTGACTGAACAAGCGGAACACCGATGTCCTCCATCTCTGAGGGATTCGAATAATGAACGTTTGTAGTTTTCAGGATGACTTTTTCAAGTTTTCTGGACTAGAATTGAACAGGGAACACAAACAAACCTTAACATTTTTGGTGCAAGATATTCAAGTGGATACAACTTAAACTGTTTTATACAAACAGAGGTAGTTTATTTATTTATTCTTGTTCGAGGCATCACAGAGTGACACATCCTGGTGAGTGAGGGAGCAATTTTATTCATGACCAGGCACAATGGCAGAGCCAGCGGTGAATACTCGTGGCCTTGGGCGTCATAAATTAATCTTCGGTCACCCCAATCATTTGAGAAAGCTATACATTTAAGAAATAAATACTGGAAAGCATAGTTTTCTCAAATGATGGGGGTGGCTGGTTTACATATTTATGGTGACGTCCATCTTGGATTTTGACTTGGCATTCCAATTTATGATGGGAATCTTTCTTAATCCTAGATGCATCCAAACACCAAAATGGAAGTCGGTACCTCGCCCATCTTTCAGGTCATCATGCTCACAACATGCACGGATGGTATTGCCAATTCCCTCTTTCGCTTCACAACGGGGTACAAAAAAAGCCACTCTTAATTTGAAAATCCACAGAATATTAACCAACCAGAATGAGTTTTTTTTTATTTTAACGCCAGATCTGTCTGCAAAATAAACCCTGTATTGCCACAGTCACACTTGTTTGGAATAATCAAGAAACGGACAGAACCGTCCAAAATGAAGAATTTCTTGAATCTGCAGGGAAGAACACCCCCCACCACCCCCACCCCATAACAAAGGCTGATACTATTGTGAGACGTACATCACATGATGTGAAATTAGCTGAAACGTTTTTGTCTTTTAAATGTTTTCAGTTAATCTAGTATAAATAACAGGATTACCTAAATTATGAGACTGCAATATTGGGTTCACAATCCCCCCCCCCCCCCCCCCCCCCCACACACACACACACACACACACATTTTCCTCATCATCTTGGCTATTTCTTCACATTATGAAAACGTACTAATAACAACACACATTATAGTTTTATTACGGTAAATATAAAAAAACCCACATTGATCTCATTGTTGTGAGAAACTCATTTTAAAGGTTGTTTTTCTTTTTGTCATTTAACCCCTGGATGATGTTTGAAATGAAGGTGCAGCTTATTGAAACGGAAAGCTCGTCTCTCATCAGTATTCAGCCCGAGTCAGAGGTGTCACTCACCACACGTGAAAAGGCAGCAGAATGGCATGTTCATCAAAACGCCTCTTGACAATTCCTTTTTCTTTAACACCACTTACATTTCCTTCGAGCATCACTTTGCATCCATCCTTTTTATTTTCCAACTTCTACAGATACGCAGAATTTCAATACGAAGCTAATGGATGGGACGTACGAAAGTACCATAAGTGCTGCTGAGCAAAAAGAAAAGGCCTTTTTCTGCTCATGATCTTTGCAAATATTACGAAATATCTGTTGCATTAGGTTGAATAGATGGATGAAAAGTAACATTATTGACATGCAGTTTTTAAACGAGGTGCTGGTGCTGCCAGAGCGCCTGTTTTAACATCTTAGCGTTGATTTTACAAGACTCTGCAAATGTAATGGGAAGTGCAGGAAACATTTGACCAAATCCAGTTTGCTCACTGGTGTTTTCTTATGGGGGCGACTCCAAAGGCCACGGGAACTGGGTCAGACCATCCTCATTGATGTCCGAATAGAAACTCTTCATTAGATGAGAAAGGTGATCTCCGTATTGATCTGCAGTGGCCCTTCCCTTTTGAGGGATGTGAAGTTGAAGTCAAATTGCATCAAACAGGAGTTCAACTTTAATTCTTTACACATCAGGAGCTATTTAGACTTCAATATTTCAACCAAGGGCGTTTTGACAGAGGGATGACGAGAAATACTGGATTTAAATAAGTCGTCGTGACCTCCCAACCTATTGATTTAGTCTAGATGAAATCCGGTTTTATTTATTTATTTTTAAGTATTATCCTATTTTTTGATAGTCCATTATAAATATGGTGACTCATTAGATTATGAGATTGACTTGAAGTTGAAGCCATATTTTTTGGTCCAAATTGTGCCTACAACACAGACAGACTTTATTTACCCGTCGAAAGGTGGACAAATTATGGTATCGTACGTCTGTAACCTTTGTCTTGTTAGCCTGTAACATCTGATCCCCTCATTTTAATTTAATACAATTTCATATACACATGCCTCATCAGTAATTGGAGATTTACCAACTTTTTTTTTTTCACCCCATCTTCAAGGTCAAGGTCACAAGTCAAAGTTAAAACCAGGTATTTGATAGTCTGGGCCATAACGTCTGGTCAGCTCAAGATAATTTACAGAAACATGATTCACTGCATTCAGCATTATCTTCTAATCACCCCAGCTCCAAGTTTAAGGTCATAAATCAAGGTCAAAGGTTTTCAATTTTGGTCAACATTGAAACAAGGGTCTATAATGGGCTGTGTGTGGTAGTCTTTTTTTAATTAAAACATTTTGTTTGATTTACAGGTAGTGTTCTGGTCAGTGGAGTGGTTAATGTTCAGCTGGGGAAAAACTTGCATTTCCTACATGTTTATTTTTAATTATCCTTCTTGGAAATTAAAAGGTCATTTGTTATATTGGAGTTTATATATGTACCACCAGTGATCTTCAGATTTCTGCTGATTTACCCAAAAGCGTTTTGGAAAAATAAGAATCATGAATATATGTTTCCCCTTCTTCCTCTGCCACCATCTCCCCCCTACCACCCCCACCCGGTGAAGTCCAGCTGAGCTTCCACTTCTAAAAGACGGTTTGTTTAACAACTAGGTTACTGCCACCAAAGTGTCCTTGCCTTGTGTCACTTTGAAAACTTACCTGTCCAACTTCCTACAGGCTAAAATAAGAAGGGAACAAACACATTTTCTGAAGTTTAAACACTCACGTCCCCTTTCCCCTCCCCCCCCAACAGATCCCTGGTGGAGGACGACGACGCTCACATGAAAGTCGCTCTGGGCTACAGTGAAATGGGCGTCTCTGCTCATCTTCAGGCATCAAAGACTGGAAACACTCGATTTTTCACAAGCAATACGCACAGCTCTGTGGTTCTTCAGGTGAGAGTTTGGACAAAGAACATTGTTTTTATTTATTTAATAACCTTTCTTTAACCAGGGAAATCCCATTGAGATCACAGATCTTTTTTTGCATGGAAAGCCTGGAAAGGCAGCCTAACATGCATGTTTTCAGACTGGGAGGAAATCGGAGAAAACGCACACAGAAAGAGCCCAGGTCCAAACCAGAGATTGACCCAGGACCTTCTTGCTGTGAGGCAATAGTCAGAGTCGGAGTTTCTTTATTGTCATTCGCACCACATGTGGTACATGTGGTGGAACGAGATTGTGTACACAGGGTCCCAGTTATATCCAACAATAAAATGTAAAAGGAAAAATGGTAGTAAGTTCTAAGATATGAACTAAGAAAAACATCAACTAAAATACGCTAAGCACTAATGGCATAAAAACGATACGCTGAACAGAACGAACATGAGTCTGTGTGAGCAGATGAGCACGCATGAACACAGCAACATGAAACAGATCAGCTGCAACATAAACAGATCAGCAGCAACATGAAACAAATCGGCAGCAACATGATGTGATTTTTCTCGCGATGATTATTCTGGTTAGAGATTCATGAGTAACAGCCTCAGGGTAGAAGCTGTTCCTCAGTCTAGTGGTTCTACATTTAATGCTCCTCAACCTCCTTCCTGAAGGGAGTGGGGCAAAAAGTGTGTGTGCTGGGTGGGTGGGGTCCTTCATGATGCAGGTGGCCCTCTTCCTGAATCTGGAGGTGTA
>NW_023624196.1:0-3929 GCF_014905685.2 Nematolebias whitei | reverse complement strand
TGTTTGATCACCATAATCTATAATCGCGCCGAAGCGATTTATAAAATCCTGGCCAACCAAAAATGGGAATGAGTCAACATGGGTCACGTGTACCGGGTGGTACAGTGTCATATTGCCAATCTGCATGTGAACCATTGCTATAGCTGTCAGGGTTGTTTTATTCTCCGAGAGACCCTGCATTTCTATAGCACAATCAGATAGAGGTATTATCCTGTTTTTCTCGGCTGCGGCTGTCCTCAGCTCCTCGAACAGTTTAGCTGACATAATTGTTATGTCTGCCCCACCGTCCAAGAGTGCTTCGTGTGTGAGGACGCCTTCGAGTGTTACTGACAGGTACGCCTTTTTGGCGGCCCCCTTTCTGATAAAGTTACACAGAAACCTCTTGGTTTTTTTCTGACGCTTCTTCATGCGTTCAGAAGTGCTTGTGTAATCTTGGTTTGTCTGAACCGTCAGCACAGCTGTAGCTGTTTCTGCGTGTTCAGCTTGCGATGACTCGTCATCGTTTGTGTGTGTGATTACCCCCCTTTCATCCGATGAGGGGTTGTTTGAGGCAACAACAGCAACGTCTTGGTGTGTTTCACCGACGTCTGTAGTGTTGTCATTCGCGCCCAGAGATGTAATAGTGAGTACCTCACTGCATAGTGCTTTTGGTCGGCTTCCCTTGTCAGTGTGTTTCAAATCTTCTAACATTTCACGCAATTTTTCTGTCTCTTCCGAGCTCAGAGGTGGAGGGCCTTTTTTCTGGGATTTTTGTGATTTTTTCGCCTCGGGACGTTTCGTCCGAGGTGGGAGGCGGCTAGGTACGTCTTTTTGGGGTTCCTCTCGGTTCCCATTTTTTTGCGTCCTCCGCTGATCCCATTTACGATAATCACGTTCGTCCTCTGAAGGAGGAGCCTTTTTGTCCCAGCGTGCACCTTCATGATGCGGTTTGTTAGTCTGAAAATACTGCCTTTTTTCTCCTTTTTTAGGAGGAGGTGGCGATGAACGCCTTCCTTCTAATTCTAGGGAGTGGGGTTTAACCTTTACACCAGGAAACACTTCTATGGGCGTCTTGGCATGAGAACGTGCCTCAAACACATTCACAGCGCACTGTTTAATCTCACTGATGGATTTTTCTCTGTAATTTGCCATCATTTGCACTGACGTTTGTATGTCAGGGTGGAGATTTTTGCTGAAAACAAATTTAAAACCTTCTTCTTCCTCCATCCCGGTTTCATTTCTGTTACCAAAATAAGCTTGGAAGATTCTTTTGTAATAAACTTTTGGATGTTCAGCTTTACCCTGCGTGACCTTTTCTGCGGCTGGATATCCAGCTGGTCCTGTGCAGGAATCATACTCTTTGATCAGAGCTTCACACAGAAGTTTGTAATCCCTTCTCGTTGCATCTGGTAGACGCTCGATGAAGGTAAACACCTCTCTGTCTGAAGTGAGTCGTATCAGACTGATTTTATCTTCTACCGTTGCATTAGGATAAGATCTCAATCTGAAATCCAGATCTCTGAGGTACGCTTTTGTTCCAGATGAGCCCAAGGGTCCAGGAACGAAGCGTTGTACATATTTTGAGATTTTTTGCAAGTCATCCATTGATGGAGAAGATATCAATGGTCTCACATGCGTGATCAGTTGTGGGGGTGTTACTCTGCCCGTTTGTGTAGGTGTTAGGATGGGTCTAAAAGCACCGGGTGAGTAAAGAGGTTGTTGAGTTATTGGTGTATTACCCCGACTCTGTTCAGGGTCTGGTTTGGATTCCAGATCACCTTGCCCAACTTCATTACCTTTATCTGTTGCTGCTTTTAGTTTCGCCTCACATTTTTTTAAATGTTCCTGGGATGTATAATAGTCATCTTTTAAACGCATATGTAGCTCTTGTACAATTTGTTTATCTATTTTGCATTGTTCCAGTTCCATTTTTGCGAGTTGCAATTGTCTTTGTAGCTGGTCATTGTCTGACAACGCAGCTTGATATTGGCGGTCCATTTCACTAATCTTCTCATAAGATTTTGTTTCTAGTGACGCCTGTTTTTCTGCGAGCTCCTCCTCATGTCTTTTAGACATCCAGACAAGGCGCTCCGACCGTTCATCCAATTCAGCTTTTAGAAGCAGAGAGATTTTTGCTAACCGTTCATGGCTAAGCTTTTTACTCTGTCTGTAATGTTCCTGCGGCCAGACTTTTCAGCTCTTCATGTCTTTGAATTTCATCGAGTTGTTGTAATTGCTGTACTTCATTGCCAATAAGTGGAGTTGTTAAAATATGTAAGGCCCCCAAAATGATATCATCATTTGTTGGTTTTAAAAGGTTCTCTTCTTCTTCATCGCTTGTCATTTTTCTTCTATTTAAGGATTAAACAGGAGAATTTTAATGTTTTAGGTTTTTCAAAATAAATAAAATCAGCAAAGTCTCTTTGTCTGATATATTTACTTTTATTTAGTGATTTATCAATTAAACGTGCACTATCCTTTTAGCAAATGAGTAAACTTTTTCCAACTTTGTGAAAATCTGTAACTGTTTCTATTTTTTAAAAAGTTAACGTTTATTTTGTACCTTATTTTTAAAGGATTACCAGTGAATAAAACTTTTGGTAAATGCTCTTTGCATAAATACCTTTTAACTTTTAAAATGCAAGATAACAGTATTTATTCAGCTTTGAGGAACGTTTATTAACTCAAAAATGCCTTTAGAAAAATAAAAACGTTTAATTTCACTATTTAAACCTAAAAAGCGAGTGAAACCTATCTTCTCAAGTTTGTCCAGAAGATGTCAGAACAACCTTATTTTTAACTCAGACACTGTTTGTGTTGTCCAGTAGGGGTCGCTATGACTTCCTGTGGCGTTCGGTTGACATCCTGTTGTTAGCCGCTTAGCTTAAAGTTAGCTTCGGCTAAACTCGGTTAAAACCAACATTTCTGAACGGATTTTTTACACAAACGTGGCAAAATTTCAACAAGCACGACTTCTTAGCATGAACATGAGTTTTTGGGACAATATTGCAGCTTTATTTAGTGATTTTAAGCGTAGTGAAGGCTCCGGTTGTTAGCTGTTAGCTTAAAATTAGCATCGCTAGCGTTGTTCCAAAACATCATTTAATGACGGATTTTAAACTCTAACGTGGCAAAATTTCAGCGAGTATGCTTCGAAGCACTTAACCAGCGTGTCAAAATCACTTTAAAGCGCTTTTTTAGCTTTAAAAAGCAGATTTTATTTCCCTATGAAAACGAATTTTCATATCCGGGTCACTGACTGACACGTCAATCAGCCAATGAGAGAGCGGCACAGGGTGACTGACATCCTGTTCCAGCCAATGAAAGCGTTCCACGGCAGCTATATTCAACAAATCAGGAAACGTTAAAGCAACCAGCATGCTAGATTCACGTGCACTAAAATTCGTCAACTTTTCGTCTTTTAAACTGTCAAAATGCACTTTTTCTGTTAAAAATTGTAACGAATCAACTCTGAGCTTAGCTGAGACTTCATCCAGTCTTTAAAACGTTTATCCATCTATTCAAAATACTCGTTCAAGCTTAACAGAACCGAACCGGTCCAACAACCGGGTCTTTCAGCAGAACCTCCGTACTTTTAAACAGAATAACGTTTCCCACAGCTCATAAGCTTAGCTACACATAACAGACGTACAATTTCAGCTTTCATAAAGACTTATGACACTATTTCAGCTTTCTATGAGCTTCCTGAGCTCCACAGACTAACACGCTTAAAAACATGCAGCGTTTCGCTTCGTAAAGTTGCAGAGCCGAGCTCCAAGCGCGCAGCTCCGGCTGCGTTTCAATCACAGCTGATAAACTGTTATTTTATCAACATGTCAACATGTATAAAATCAATTTTACACGTTTTTACAGTCATTTATGAGCACGTTACGAGCCACCAACTGTAGTAGTAACGTACGTACGTACGCCACCAACTGTAGTAGTACATA
>NW_023624195.1:0-3930 GCF_014905685.2 Nematolebias whitei | reverse complement strand
TGTCATAAGTCTTTATGAAAGCTGAAATTGTACGCCTGTTACGTGTAACTAAGCTGATGAAGCTGTGGAAAACGTTATTCTGTTTAAAAGTACGGAGGTTCTGCTGTAAGACCCGGCTGTGGTCCGGTTCGGTTCTGTTGAGTTTGAACGAGTATTTTGAATAGATGGATAAACGTTTTAAAGACTGGACGAAGTCTCAGCTAAGCTCAGAGTTGATTCGTTACATTTTTTAACAGAAAAAGTGCATTTTGACAGTTTAAAAGACGATAAGTTGACGAAATAGTTTTCAGGCTAATCTAACATGCTGGTTGTTGCTAACGTTTCGTGGTTGGTTGTTTTGATGCTGTGGAGCGCTCTGATTTGCTGAGAAGGTTGAATGCGTGCCTACGTAACTTCCTCTCAACCCTGCGCTGCTTTGTCATTGGTGATTTCGGTCACGTGACCCGGAAATGGAAACTCGTTTTCATAGGGAATAAAATCTGCTTTTTAAAGCTGAAAAGCGCTGTAAAGCTGTGTTCTGACACGCTGTTTAAGTTCTTCGAAGTCTAATTGCTAAAATTTTGCCATGTTTGTGTAAAATATCCGTTCAGAAATGTTGATTTTAACCGATTTTAGCCGAAGCTAACTTTAAGCTAAGCGGCTAACAACAGGATGTCAACCGAACGCCACAGGAAGTTATAGCTCCCCTAGTGGACAACACAAACAGTGTCGGAGTTAAGATTATTAAGGTTGTACTGACATCTTCTGGAGAAGACGTGGGATCACAGGTTTCACTTCGTTTTTAGGTTATTTTAGTGAAATTAAACGTGTTTTCTTTTTAAAGGCATTTTTGAGTTAATAACCGTTCCTCGAAGATGAATAAACTCTGTTATCTTGCATTTTAAAAGTTATGAAGGTATTTATGCAAAGAGCATTTACCGGACAAATTTTTATTCACTGATAAATCCTTGGGAAATAGGTACAAAATAAAAATTTAGAAACTTTTAAATAAGATACAGTTACAGATATTCACAAAGTTGGAAAAAGTTTACTCATTTGCTAGAAGATAACGCACGTTTAATTGATAAATCACTAAATGAGAGTAAACTTATCAGGAAAAAGAGATTTTTCTGATTTTCTTTTACCACCTAAACATTTACATCTCCTATTTAATTTCTAAATAGCGGATAATGGCGGACGAAGATGTAAACACTGACCCCTTACAATCCGGAGATGCTGTCCAGACAGCTTTACATATTTTAACAAATTCAATTATTGGTAAACAATTAGAGCAATTGCAAGACCTTGATGACGATCAAAGATATGAGGAGCTGCAGAGGCTGTCAAAAGCAGCTAAAGTGAAGGAGGACACAAAATCCAGCCGTGAACGGTTAGCAAAAATTGCTCTGCTTCTGAAGGCGGAATTGGACCGTCTGGTTGAACGAAATGGCTTGCTGTTCAGCGGATATGAGTCTGAAAAGGAGAGGTGTGACGAATTGTTAAATGAATCTGAGTTGCTGAAACAACAAATTCAGACTGATAGGGACCTCTCAAAGACTGAGCTGTCAGAACAGGCTCAATCATATGAGGAGAGATTTGCGGATAAGGAACGAGCGTACCAAGCCGCGTGTGCAGATAACAATATGTTACAAGCACGATTGCAGGCCGGATTAAAGGAGCTGGACGATTGCAAGGCAGACAAGGAGATAATACTCCGAAATTGGCTGAATTTACAAAGTGAAAATCAGACGACACATAAGCGCCTGACAGCTTGTGAGGAGAAGCTTGCTACAGCTACAAACCTGATTTCTGACATGGAGCTAGCTGGTTTGAGACTCAGAGACGAACAAGGTCAGCTACAACCACCCCAGACAGATGCTGTTGCACCTCCTCCCCTTAGCCCCGTTTCAACACCCCCAACCCGGGGGATAAGGACGGGTCTGCACCCACTTGCACCTCTTCCTCCTAACGCCATGCGGCCACCCCCAACCCCATCTCGGGCGGCGGGGATGGACCTGCACCGATATCGACTCACTGAATCGATGTACACCATGCAGTCATCTCCATCCCCATCACGGGTGGTAGGGACAGACCTGCACCAGTGTGCACGTCTTCCTCCTGACACCATGCAGTCCTCCCCACCCCCATCTCGGAGGGTGGGGTCAGACCTGCACCAATATGCACCTCCTCCTCCCAACCCTTATCAGCCACCCCCACCCCCACCATGGGCGGTAGGGGCAGGCCTTGACCAGTCTGCACCACCAGTCACACAAGTTAGACCGGTGATACAGTCTCCTTCAATGGATGATTTGCAGAAGATCTCAAAATATGTACAACGTTTCGTTCCCAGACCGATGGGATCAGCTGGAACAAAAGCGTATCTCAAAGATCTGGAGTTCAGATTGAGATCTTATCCTAATGCTCCGACAGAGGATAAGATCAGTCTGATACGGCTCACTTCGGACAGAGAGGTGTTCACCTTCATCGAGCGTCTACCTGATGCAACCAAGAGGGATTACAACCTTCTGTGTGAAGCTTTGATCAGAGAGTACGACCCCTGCACGGGACCTGCTGGTTTCCCGGCTGCAGACAAGGTCACGCAGGATAAAACTGAACATCCAAAAGTTTATTACAAAAGAATCTTCCAAGCTTATTTTGGTAACAGAAATGAGACCGGAATGGAAGAAGATGATGGTTTTAAGTTTGTTTTCAGCAAAAATCTCCACTCTGATTTAAAAAAATCAGTACATATGATGGCAAATTTCAGAGAAAAATCCATCAGTGAGATTAAGCAGTGTGCTGTGAATGTGTTTGAAGCATGTTCTCATGCTAAGACGCCCATAGAAGTGTTTCCTAGTGTAAAGGTTAAACCCCTCCCTCTTGAACTAGAAGGACGACGTGCTTCGCCGCCTCCTCCTAAGAAGAAAGAGAGAAAACAGTCTGTTCAAGCTAACAAACCGCGTCCTGAAGGTGCACGCTGGGACAAGAAGGCTCCTCTTTCAGAGGAAGACAGTGATTATCGAAAAAGGGGTGGGCGCAGGACGCAACGATATGAGAAACCATATCATCAGGGGCAGTACGTAAAGGAACCCCCGCAAGACGTACCTGACCGTCCCCCACCTCGGATGAAACGAACCGAGGCGAAAAAATCACAAAAGTTTCAGAAACAAGGCCCTACACCTCTGAGCTCGGAAGAGACAGAGAAACTACGCAAGTTGTTAGAAACTTTGAAACACACTGACACGGGAACCCAACCAGGAGCACTTTGCAGTAATGTAATTCCTATTACATCTGAGGGCGCGAATGACAACATAACAGATGTCGGTGGAACACACCAAGACATTGCTGTTGTTGCCTCAAACAACCCCTCATCGGAAGAAGGGGGGGTAAACACACACACGAACGATGACGAGTCATCGCAGGCTGAACACTCAGAAACAGCTTCTGCTGTGCTGACGGTTCAGGCAAACCAAAATTACACAGATAAGGCTGAACGCGTGAAGAAGCGTCAGAAAAAAACCAAAAGGTTTCTGTGTAACTTTATCAGAAGGGGGGTCGCCAAAAAGGCGTACCTGTCAGTAACACTCGAAGGCGTCCTCACACACGAAGCACTCTTGGACGGTGGAGCAGACATAACAATCATGTCAGCTAAACTGTTCGAGGAGCTGAGGACGGCCGCTGCCAGTGTTAACAGGATGATACCTCTCTCTGAATGTGCTATAGAAATGCAGGGTCTCTCAGAAAAGAAGACGACCCTGACAGCTATAGCAATGGTTCACATGCAGATTGGCAATATAACACTGTACCACCCGGTACACGTGACCCATGTTGACTCATTCCCATTTTTGGTTGGCCAGGATTTTATAAATCGCTTTAACGCGATTATAGATTATGGTGATCAAACAATGTGGACAACAGTGAGCAAACCACTGCCAATAGATACGCCTCCGG
>NW_023624194.1:0-3930 GCF_014905685.2 Nematolebias whitei | reverse complement strand
TGGTGGCGGTAGTGCTCCCTTAAGCTACTTACTAGCCACCACTAAACATATTAGAAGAAGAACACCCTGAAGGTTTTGTCACACGATGTCGTGGAAAAGATGTCATGCTCTAATGGAGTACCTCATGAGCTGTAACTTTTAAACCTGATTCATAATCCTACCTTACTGCCTTCCCTGCCTGCTTTAAACACATGTATTTTCCATTTTAGTATAGATTTTTACAATAAAGATGTATTTAAACTATCTTTACTTTTATTATTTACAGATATGCACAAGGTTCATGTTAAAACTGCAAAACATCACACTGTGCTGTAATCTTTGAAACTGCTTTTACAATAAGGTACAGACTTGAAAACACTTAGATTAAATTTGGTTCTTAAATATTAAAGGTTTGTCTTTCATTAAATTTAAAAACATAAATGTATTACTTAATAATCTAAAAAAGTTAAGTCTGGTCCTCTGGACATTCAAAAAACAAAACAAACAAACAAACAAAAAAACATTTATTGTTTATTTATTATAAAATTTGTTTGTTTTGTGAATGTCCAGAGAACCAGACTTAACTTTTTTTTAGATTTTTCTACCTGAATTATTGAACATGCATCAGGATATTACCGGCCGATAACTGATAAATGTCTTTTCTGAATTTTTGACTGTTTTTGTCTCACTTCATCCTAGAACCAAAACATTTATAACATAACAGTTGAGCAGCTTCTAGTAATCTTTTCTTAGGATTCATTAAAGATCAAACGCAATTGGAAAATTTTCTCAACTTCCAGTATGAATTTAAACAAACACTTTATGAACTTAACATTGTAAAATTTGTTTAGGAAATTTAATGTTCAAGGACACCACTTAAGGAAAAACTTGTTTAATAAGAAAAGTAAGAAGTGAAAAATGTACAAAAATAAAAAATACTGCGTCCAACTAATGATTGTGTATCTGTCTATCCCTTGTCTCACGGGCTTCATCCAGAAGAAGACACAAGTGTTGTTCCTGCTGTGTCCGGTTCAGTTCTTCATGTTCATTCAGTGATGAAATAAGACTTTTTTTACTGGACTCTTTTCTCTTTCTCTTGACTAGAAAGAAGAAAAAGGTGGTTAATTCAAGCTACATACTGTTTTTGAATAAATGCATAAAACAAAGAAAGGTGCAGCTAACAGCTATAATGATAATAATAAACTGATAAAAAGAGAAAATTAAAAATATATTGATTTAAAAATAATGAAAATAATATAATAACAACAATGGATATATGAATCAGAAAGTATTATACAAATACAGATATTCGTTATTGTCATTCGCACCACATGTGGTACATGTGGTACATGTGGTACATGTAGTGGATTAAAAATTCGAACACAAGGTCCCAGTTACATCCAACAATAAAATGTAAAAGAAAAACAGTAATAAGATCTAAGATATGAACTAAGAAAAACATCAACTAAATATACACTAAGCACTAATAGCATAAAAACAGTAAACACAATACGCCGATCAGCAGCACAGACGTTGGTTACGTACTGTAACCCCAGATTCTATGAATATAGGCTTCGCCCTTTAAGGCTGTCGCTGATGGGTTTATCCCGTTATGCGCAAGCATCATACTGAAAAAATTAGTCCACGCCCACCTGCTGTGTGGGCCCCACCCGATCCGTATAAATTACATTAAGAGCGGGTAATCTGCTCCCAAATAGCTTATTTTTTTCTTCAGCTATTCAGGAGCCAGTGAGGCCCGACGTTTAAAGGGCTACGCCTATATTCATAGAATCTGGGGTTACAGTACGTAACCAACGTTCTATGTCATATAGGCTTCGCCCTTTAAGGCTGTCGCTGATGGGTTAAGGGCGAAGCGGATGTGGTCCTCGCCTCACTGGGTCCATTCGAACACAGTAAGAAGCGGAAGCTTGCCCAAAAAACGTCTTGTCACTCAGCTCCCCGTGTGCATAACTACGCATCGCGTAATTGAGTGCCATGCACAGACGCATGTTGTGTAACTATGCGTTCTGACAAAACACGAACGCCCCGGAAAAATTTTCAACGGGGAGAGGATGTTGAAAAGAGGAGGGGGGGGGGGCATGAACCAATTGGTTCATGGCTGAACAGTATAAACAGATTAATATCAATGAACTGATTATTGATCAAATGAACTGATTGGTAACAATAGTCATGAACTGATTAGTGACAATAGAACCAAAATCACAGACACAACTTGTGGCTGATAACAACATCTCACACTGTGAAGCATGCAGACAGATGTGAGCTTAAACAGAGTTTCATGAAGAAACAACAATATTCATTCTGTTAGAGCACTAAGGACAGAATGTGTCATGGAACGAGCCGTTACATCACGTAGGTAAAAGCGAATAAATGAGCAGGGTGTTGACCATGCAGCCGCAGTGCAAATGTCCTGCATTGACATACCATTATGCAGAGCAGTCGAAGATGCGATACCCCTGGTTGAGTGTGCTTTGAGGTTGACAGGAGGCTCTAGATCTGATGCTCTGTAGGCTTCAGAAATAGCCTCACACAGCCAGTGTGACAAGCGCTGGGTGGATAACGGGCGACCTGCAGATGCATCTCTATAATGCACAAACAATTGTTGAGTTTGACGCATTGCAGCTGTGCGCGCTATGTAACACGTCAACGCCCGCACCGGGCAGAGAAGATGAAAAGATGCTTCCTCTTCTGATCTGTGGGGGGGAGGGAAAAATCCCTCCAACGATATCTGTCTTGATTTAAAAGAGCTCGTGATGTTTTTAGGCATAAAAGCTGGGTTTGGTCTTAAATCAGCTGAACTACCGTCAGCTTGGATTCTGAGACATGACGGAGCGGCAGAGAGGGCAGATAAATCACTCACCCTCTTAGCGGATGTTAAAGCCAGCAGCAGGGCTGTTTTAAGAGACAAGAATTTAAGTGAAACCTGATCCAGAGGCTTAAATGGGGCTTTGATCAGGGCTCGCAGGACCAGCGTTAAATCCCACTGTGGAACGAGTGGGCGTGAAACGGGCCTATGTCTTTGTACACGTTTCAGAAACCGCTTCATTAGCGGGTGATTAAAAGCTGTTCTGTCTCCGAACCCTTTGTGGCAGGAAGAGATGGCTGCAGCGTACGTTTTAATCGTGCTGAATGCCAACTTCCTATCCATCAGCTGTTGAAGAAAGGACAACACGCCGCCTAATGGACATGAGGTGGCCTCTAAACCTTTCTCTGTACACCAGCGCTGAAAGGCCGTCCACTTTGATGTGTACAGAGCTGTGGTAGATGCAGCGCGTGAATCTTGAATTGTGCGCACTACCTCCTGAGGGAGACCCATCCTCTCTAAGCGGGACCGCTCAGCGGCCAGACCCACAGGTGCTGGCCTATTTCCGGGTAACTCCTGATCGCTCCTCCTGCTTGAAGGAGAGCATCCTCCCTCCACGGCAGTTTCCACGGACGACCCGACAACAGACGTTGCAGGACTGGGAACCATGGTGTGTTCACGCGCTCGGGAGCTACCAGGAGAGCTGTCAATCCTTCCTCCTGAACTCTGTTCAGGAACCGTAAAATCAGAGGAGGTGGGGGGAACGCGTACAGAAGCGTTTTGGGCCACGGGCTGTGAGCAAATGCATCCACCCCCAGCGGTGGATCGTCTCGTGGGCTCAGGGAAAACCATAATTGGCACTGAGCGTTCTCTCGCGTCGCAAACAGGTCCACAGCTGCTTTGCCAAACTTCTGCCACGTCTGAAACATCAGGTCTGGATGGAGGGTCCAGTCCGCGTGACGTGGGCCGCCCCTGGACATCACATCTGCTCCTCTGTTCAGAACACCGGGTATGTAAACCGCTCTGATGGAAAGCAGATTTTGGTGAGCCCAACACAGTAGCTTTCGCGCAATGTGTAACATCTGGGCTGAACGCACACCCCCCTGGCGGTTTATGTACGCAGCAGT
>NW_023624193.1:0-3933 GCF_014905685.2 Nematolebias whitei | reverse complement strand
TCTTTGTCCATCCCTGGCCAGAAACACCTCTGCTTCACCACATCAGCAGTCCTCTCTATCCCTTGGTGGCCATGATGTTGATGAAGCTCCTCCAGCACCTCTGATCTTAAGCTCTCTGGGAGAAGGAGCTGGAGGACCTCTTCTCCACCATCTGGTCTCCAGCTGCGCCGATACAGGAGGCCCTCCTTCCGGACAATTCGGTCCCACTGTTTTATAAGTCCTCGGGCACCTGGACCCAGACGCTCCTTCTCAGCACGGCTTGGCACTCTCTGCTGCTGCCAAAACTCCAGAAATGCTGAGAGGGCAGGGTCAGCCTGTTGAAGCAGCCTCAGATCTTCAGAGCTGCGGGATGGAAGAGCAGTGATTACAAGCTGGACAGGATCCTCCAACGCTCCCACAACCAGCTCACCGATTGTCTCTGGGATGACTGTCCCAGGGAGGTGGCACTCCAGTTGTGTTCAGTCCCCACTTGCGTGTTGCCTTGAGAGA
The DNA here is from genome assembly GCF_014905685.2 of Nematolebias whitei. Classification (NCBI taxonomy): domain Eukaryota; kingdom Metazoa; phylum Chordata; class Actinopteri; order Cyprinodontiformes; family Rivulidae; genus Nematolebias; species Nematolebias whitei. The sequence continues at coordinate 3,444 of NW_023624193.1, read as the reverse complement.
GCATCAGCGTTCTTGTTCACGCGGCCTGGGCGATATTTAACTGTATACTCAAATGCAGAGAGTTCAGCAACCCACCGATGTTCCGTGGCACCCAGTTTGGCAGTGTCCAAATGACTCAAGGGGTTGTTGTCAGTCCATACTATACATCGGTGGCCCCACAGGTACTCCTTGAACTTCTCAGTCATAGCCCACTTCATGGCTAACATTTCAAGCTTCATAGAACTATAAGTTTTCTCAGCAGCATGTAAACTGCGGCTGGCATATGCAACTGGTCTTACTTTGCCACTCTGCTCCTGAGACAACACTGCCCCCAGCCCACTGTGGCTGGCATCGACCTCTAAAATAAAAGGTAGAGAAAAATCAGCAAACGCAAGCGTGGGGGCACTTACAAGCTTGGCCTTGAGCTCCTGGAAGCTCCTTTCACAGTCCTTCAACCAAACTTCTCCCAACAGTCGCCCTCGTCCTCTGCACGTCTTTGACCCAGCAAGTTCTGCCACAAGACGATGAAGGGGACCAGCTAATTTAGAAAAATTTTCTACAAACCTCCTATAATAATTGGCGAATCCCAGGAACGATCGCAGCTCTGAGACAGTGGTGGGGTGGGGCCAGTCTGACACTGCTGCAATCTTGCCTGGGTCTGTGGACACACCCTCCTCCGAGATGAGATGTCCCAGATATTGCACCTGTTTTGAAAGAAATCACATTTTTCCAACTTGACTTTCAATCCTTCTTGTTTAAGGCGACTTAGAACCCCCTCCAACCGTGTCAAGTGCTCATCAACAATGGAAGAGAACACAACAATATCATCCAGGTATAACAAGAGTGCCTGACCATGCTGAGCCCCGAACATCCTCTCTATCAAACGCTGAAAAGTTCCTGGTGCATTGCACAATCCAAATGGCATGCGGTTGAATTCGAAAAGTCCAAACGGGGTGCAGAAAGCCGTTTTTGGCCTATCGATCTCTGCAACCGGGACCTGGTTATATCCACAAGCAAGGTCCATCGTTGTGAACCAGCGGGCGCCTGACATGGAGTCTAGCGTCTCTTCTATCCGGGGCAGTGGAAAAGCGTCCTTCCTGGTCTTTTTATTAAGCTGCCTGTAGTCTACACAAAGGCGAAGGCTGCCATCCTTCTTTCTGACCAGGACGATTGGGGATGCATAAGGGCTACTGCTCTCTTGAATTACCCGGGTTGCCAGCAGCTGATTAATATGAGATTTAACTGCCTCATATTCAGATGGAGGGATACGCCGATACCGCTGTCGCACTGGAACATCATCTAACAAAGGGATGCTATGCTCAATTAAATTGGTAACACCAAGATCACCTTCAAAAGCAGAAAATACAGACTCATACTTTAACAACAATGCTCTCACTTTGAGCTGCTCTATTCCATCCAGCATAGAGAGGTCAAGGGATGCTATCTTCTCACCAACAGGACCAGTCTGAACCGTATGGGACCTGACTGCAGCAACAATTTGCTCCTGTACACAAGGGACTTCCTGCAACTCTGATGGTAAGCTAACCACTTGTACGGGAGACAGAATACCTAGAGAGCAACGGGGTTTGAGTGTGACCGTATACACCCCTACAGTCACCACAGGAACATAAACCGTACCCTGCAAAACATGCAAGAGAGAAGGAGACACTAACAAACCCTCAGGTAAGCCAATCTTAGCATTTAAGGGCTCAATCAAGACAGCCCCACCCGATGCCAACATAGCAGAACAGGTAGCCGGTACAAATTTAGTAGTGCCGGCAGGAACTGCCACAGGCCTCTTACCACGAAGCTTTGCAACACTAGTCTGAAAAGGGTGTTTCTGAAACTCAGCCTGCTGACATAACTGGAAGGCAGGAAGCCAGGAAGTGGAAGCCCCTAAAACTGAAGGGAGTTCAAACAAACCAGGGCCACACTGGTCAAACAGCTGAAGATAGCATGCCTTGATGACATTCATCCCAATTATGCCTGGTATCTGAGGTAAACTGGCCTGGCCTGGGGGGTCTTTAACAACCAAGAACCCTCTTCTTGGAATTACCACCCCACACACCTCAATATCTGGCTCCAGATAACCCAAGTAAGGAATACTTAAACCATTGGCAGCTCTCAACTCTAACCAATGGCATGCCTTTAACTTATCTGGAAAATGTTTCATGAAAAAGCTCTCCGAAATGGTGGAAACCATAGAACCTGTATCAAGGACACACTGGACTGGAACTCCAGATAATTTCACAGTGACTTGGGGACAAGGCGCAATTAAACACTCCTTCACCTCCTCATCTACAGGGAGACCCACGGAGCCGGAACTACCCCCTCCTAATGTCTGGCTCCTAACACTAGGGGGAGTTAGTTTTCCAACAGCTGAGGGCTAGTGGTGACTTGAACCTGAGGAGAGCGACTTAAACGTGGGGACCTGAGACGGACACGAGCATTACAATACCGAGCAATGTGACCTGGTTGCTGACACCTGTGACAAATCACACCACTAGGACCAGGAGAACTGTCCACGGGGGGTTGTTGCATAGCTGCAAGGGATTGAGTGATCTGATCCAACTGTTCCTGTTGCTTTTGTACAATTGCTGTTAGAGTGGCAATTTGCGAGGCAGTAGGACTAGAGGAGGACTCAATTTGGAGAGGGGGTACACCAGCCCGCTGTACGGCACAAAAAGGCACAACACCACTTTTATTTTCCACCCCACCCTCACGCTCCCATGTAATGGCCTCAGCCCTAACCTCTAGCAAGGTACACCTTGGATTGTCGCGAACATATCGCTTCAATTCCCTACGCAGATCAGGATTGCTAACATTTTGAGTAAATTGATCACGAAGTAAAATGTCTGCATTAGTCATGACATGAGGAGAATTAGTTTTAACCCTGTTCATTAAGCAAAACAATGAATGGGAAAATTCCTGCAAAGTTTCACCATCTAACTGTCTCCGTGAAAAGAAATCCTCTTGTAGTGAGATATATGACTGCTTACAACCATACAGTTCTTTTAAAATGGTGAAAACAGTTTCTGGATTCTCACGTTCAGCTAACGGTCTATATTTAATCTCATCTCGAGCTTCACCTTCAAGATGGTCAAAAATAAAAGCAGCCTGTTCTGAGGGTCCAACATGCCGGACTCGCATGCTGGTACAAATCTCGTCTGCCCACTCCTCAACCCCAATACCATGAGTCCCTCTGAAGGATGGACACTTTCGCTCCCTTGGCAGGTAGATGATGCGATCAGTCGTCCCAATGTTCTCCGGAGCTGGCCGTGTACTCGGGCCAGCTTGTGCAGCATCCTGTTGGTTCAAATTTGCTAGTGCAGCATCCCTCTCCCGTTGCAGACGGCTCCTATCGGCCTCCAACTGCTGGACTCGAGCCCTGAGTTCGTCAAGGTCATCTGCCATAGCTCCAGAAGGGTGGGTACCTCTTCACTGCCAGGGGTATCCAGCCAGGTC